>NW_027505978.1:0-83931 GCF_021521415.1 Bidens hawaiensis | reverse complement strand
ATGCTGACGTATTTTTATTACATTTTGCAGGTGAACGAAAATGATAGAGCTTGGAATGACGATGTACTATGATATCCGATGGCTCGGATTTATTTTGTAATAATTTAATATGGTGGATTTGTAAATATAAACAAGTAATACTTTTGTTAACTTAAACGGGTTATTTTATAATCCCGTCTTTTTATATATATAAGTTAGCATTTTCGATCTTAAGTTTTATAAAGTCATCCGCAAATAAACGTAACTCTGATTTATTTACAATATTGGATACCAACTGTTGGGGTCACGCTCCTAGGCCTAAGACGGGGGTGTGACACTTACTGAAAGCGAACAACGCCTTTCCAAGGCGAAACTTTCAATAACACTTTGTCACCGATATTAAATTCTAACGGCTTACGGGCGACATCAGCGTAATTCTTTTGACGATCACGCGCCGTTTTAAGTCGTTCTCGGATTTGAAGTATTTTATCGGTGGTTTCTTTGGACTATCATCGGAGTCCAGATAACTGGTTGTCTCCGGTTTCAGACCAACACTACGGGCGTCCTACATTTACGACCATATAACGCCTCGAATGGTGCGAGCTTGAATACTCGTGTAATAGCTATTATTGTACTGAGAATTCCATTAGGGGTAAGTGGTCATCCCAACTTCCACCAAAATCGATCACAAAAGCGTGGAGGCATATCTTCCAATGTTTGAATCGTCCTTTCGCTTTGCCCATCAGTTTGCGGATTGATAGGCGGTGCTAAGGTTTAACTTCGTACCAAGAGCTTGTTGGAAGCTTTTCCATAAATGAGACGTAAAACGACTGTCTCGATCATATATTATAGGCAGCGGGTACTCCATGTAAAGCAAACAATGTTGTTCACATAAATACTGCGCTAGTCTATCCATTGGATTAAGACTCATTAATGGGTATAAAATGTGCGGACTTCGTTAAACGATCCACAATTACCCATATTGCATTGTGTTGTCGAGTCGTCTTCGGGAGTTTGGTGATGAAATCCATAGTGATTAACTCCCACTTCCATACGGGAAGTTCGGTGTTGCTGAAGCAATCCCGAAGGCTTTTGATGTTCAGCCTTGACTTGCAAGCAAGTTAAACATTTCGCAACATGCGAAGGCGACATCCCTTTTCATTCCATTCCACCAATAGTTTGCTTTTAAGATTATGGTACATCTTATCACTTCCGGGATGCATCATGTATTTCGACTTATGAGCTTCGTTCAAGATTTTCTCACGCAATCCTCCAATGATTGGAACCCAAATCCTATTATCGAGTCTAAGGATACCATCGTCACCTTTTGACTAGCGAGTTCAATGGTGCCGTTACGTTTTTCATCGGAGATTTGGTTCTCATTGATCGCTTGAGTTGAGCCGATTTGATTTGTTTCGAAAAGATCAATTTGAAGTTCTAGGCGTAATGCTCGGACACTTTTTGGTTTTTCATGCCTCTTTACGACTTAGGGAATCAGCCACAACATTGGCTTTGCTCTTCATGATAAACAATTTCGCAATCTAGTAGTCGGTTAAGCGTTTCCATCCATCGCCGTTGGCACATGTTGAGCTCTTTTTGATCAAAGATATGTTTCAAACTCTTATGATCAGTGTACACGGTAAATCTTACTCCATAGAGATAGTGCCCTCCATATCTTAAGTGCAAAGATTATGGCGCCTAACTCTAGATCGTGAGTCGTATAATTCTTTTCGTGTACTTTGAGTTTTCGAGAGGCGTAAGCGATTACTTTCTTGCGTTTGCATTAGTACGCATCCCAAACCCGAGTGAGACGCGTCACTAAAGACTACAAAATCCTCAGTACCTTCTGGCAAAGCCAAGGTAGGTGCTTGGGTGAGCTTTTGTTTGAGTCCAAAAGTTGGGTCACGCTTCTAGGCCTTCTGATTTATTTACAATATTGGTACCAAATGTTGGGTCACGCTCCAAGGCCTAAGACGGAGGTGTGACAGGTTGGTATCAGAGCCATCGATCTTAGCGAATTGGGTATCATAAAAACAATACCCCAAGCTTCGATCCAAATATAGGAAATAATTGTTTATTTGTTTTAGGGATAAGATAGGCTGGTAACCTTTCTTTTCTTCTCTACATTCTAAACCACCTCATGATACTTAGATTGTCATCCAAAGCTCACATCGAAGACTTTGTGCGCAAGCAAAGGAGGCTGGAATTGTCGAACCTTACCTCGAAGACAACATGAGTGATGGGTATTATGAAGCGTACTTCAATCAAGATGTGGAACACGACTTGACCAAACCCGTGTACCACCTCGGAAGCAGGGCAACTACCCAATAGATGTTCCCGATAGTCCACCGAAACAAGGAATTGAGCCACCAAGACACTCAAGCTACCATCCATCAACAATACCGATGTATAATCCCTCCGAAATGCCGACAGAGATCCCCACTTACCAACCCTCGGAGATACCACAATATTATCCAACAGGATACTTACCAAACTCTCAACCATCCACCGAGTGGATGAAATATCTCTCTGAACAACAAGAGTGGCATGCCGGAAGTTCTCACCTTCAAAGAAGTTAGTTTTCCCAACCAAACAACAGTGAAAGACCGTCTTGTAGACCCAAGATGAGAATAATGATGCCTTCTAAGACTTTCCAAATGATCCCAATAACCGATGAAACCACACAACCCATGGAAAAAAGATGAACCAGAAGAGGAGGAACCGGAAGAGGAAGAAGAACCAGAAGAGGAGGAAGATCCTGAAGAAAGAAGAAGAACCCGAGGAAGAGTCTGAGGAAAGAACCGGAAGAAGAGCATCCTGAGAATCCTAACGAGATATCAAGCTCGATGAATGGATCACTCACTTCCCAAAACGCAAGCTATGGCTATGTGGATCCATATGTCCAGCATCTTGAGAAACTTAGGAATTAAGCTTCGTCAAGCTTCCCACCATTTCAACGAAAAATTCCATCAATTCAAGAGCAAGCCGACGAGATCCTGAGAGCAGAACCAAGCTGCCAAGACCTACCTCCACCTTTCATCCGACATGGATTATGTTCCGTATCCAGAGCCGAGGAATCACTACGAGATGGTGACCCTGGTGTTACCGCGACCCACCTCCGCAGTATGGATACCCTCTGCGACCCACGTTCGAAGATGAATTTCATGATCGGCCTTTGACTTGCTGAGTGAATAAGTATGTCGTCGATGAATACGATAACAAATTTATCCAAGTAAGGTTTGCATATACGGTTCATCATGTCCATGAATGCAGCTGGAGCATTAGTAAGTTCCGAACGGCATGTCTCGTGAACTCATAATGTCCATACCTTGTTCGAAAACGCTGGTCTTTGGAATATCTTCGGATTGGACTTTGAGTTGGTGATAGCCGGAACGAAGATTAATTTTAGAAAAAATATCTAGCACCTTCAAGTTGGTCGAAAAGATCATCGATGCGAGGGAGGTGGATATCGGTTTTTGATTGTGACTTTGTTCAATGCACGATAATCGATTACACATTCTCATGGAACCATCCTTCTTTTTGACAAATTAGAATTGGCGGTCCCCAAGGTGACGAACTTGGTCGAATGAAACCTTTCTCCAAAAGTTCATCGAGCCGTTTCTTCAACTCCTTCATTTTGGTTGGCACTAAACGATACGGAGCTTTGGCGATCGGAGCGTAGCAGTACCAGGAATAAGATCAATCCTAAATTCTACTTCACGATCGGGAGAGATTCCTGGAAGTTCATTAGGAAAGACATCAGAAAAGTTAGAAACAATAGGGACGTCTTTGATTTCTTTTGGCTTTGATTCTTCAGTGGCGTAGTCCATGAATGCGAGGCATCCTTGATTCAAACATTTGTTAGCCCTAATCATAGAAATTATGCTAACTTGGCCAGCGTCTTTGTCCCCTTCTATTCGAATTGTTCGTTTATCGGGGGCTTGAAGTTCAACAGTTTTTGCTATTGCAGATGATGATACGAGCATGGTTATTGGATAACCAATGCATGCCAAGTACAATATCAAAACCAGCCAGACTCATGGGTAACAAACAAATAGGCAGAATATAACCAGCTAGAAGTATTTTTCCGTTTTCAAGGGCTTCGGAGATCTTAACGATTTCGCCACTAGCTAGTCTCGACGCTTAGGGTTTTATCTAATTTAATTAATGGTTCGTTTTACATAAACTATAATCTATAAAACTTAGATTGGCACCCGAATCAAACAAAACTCTAGCATAGGTGTCGTTGACTAGAAACGTACCAGTTTATGCTTTCTCCGGCATGTCAGCGGCCCTTTTTGTCTCGAGCAGCACGAAGACTCAAGCATTTCCTTTCTTATTTTGGCCACTTCCACCCGCACCACCAGCAGCGGGTTTGTTCTTTGGGCACTAAAAACTCAAATGGCCCATTTCCTTGCAATTAAAGCAAGTCATCTTCTTCTTTCCAACAATTGGCAGCATCATGTCCCGTACGATTACAGGATTCACACACTTTAGGAGACGGGGCGAAATTACATCGACCCTTTGTGGTACCTCCTACAAGTCTTACATGGCGTAGAGTTGCTTTGGTTTACGCCCTTGCTTCTGAAGTTAGAACCTCCTCCAGTCTTTCCTTGAGTAGCTGTTGGTGTCACCTTCTTGTCCTCTTCTTTGTTGCGGACCATGCCGCCCATCAAGTAACCAGCCAACTCCATTGAGAGTCAGTGGTTTTGAGGCAAGTGCGACCTCACCATGTCTGCGGATTTCCCGCGGCAATCCCCATATGTATCTTGTAACTTTGCTGGACTCTAGGTTAACCAGCTGGGGAGCAAGGCGACAGTATTCAAGAAACTTGGTATTGTACTTCTCGGAGGTTTGTCCCCTATGACTTTATGATTGAGGAATTTTGTTTGGATCTGATCGGCTCTCGTGCATAGGACAAAACTTTCCCATCACCATGGCCTTAAACTCTTCCCACGTCAGGGCCGTACATCACATCTCTTCCCTTACTCATCAGCAACGCATTCAACTACTCGTGTGCTTCCCCCTTTGAACATTAGGGCAGAATATTGAATCTTATCCTCCTCTAGAACACTTGCTCGTGATAACGATGGTCTCTATCTCCTCGAGCCATCTCACGGTTGTGATAGCTCCCTTGTCACCATGGAACTCTTTTGGTCCATAGTATTTAAAATCCTTTAACGAACAACCACTTATTTTGAGTTTCTTGAACTCACGTCTAACTCCACCATCGGCGTTAGACTCATGAAAACTACCTTCCTCATGAGAGGTTTCATACGGGATTTTCACGGATTTCGAAGGTATGAACGGAATGATTAACAGTTCGGAAATGTTTGGTTTGTCTAGATTGAGATCTAAACTCGGTTTCTTTCCTAATGGCTTGCTTAATCATCTTTTGGATTTTATTAATGTATTTTTCAGGAATTTCTTCATCTCGCTCGTTCTCATTTACGGGGCCTTTTTCTTATCTTTTATCTCTCTTCTCTCTACAAGCATAATTGTTGTTACTTTGTTCAGACATATTCCTCTTTTTATTTTTCAATTAAGTCTGAAATTTTAACAACATTTCTTTTATCAAACACACACTTTTATTTATTCACATTTATATATATATCACAAGGATATATATATTTCATATTACACATAATTATACATATCGTTTCACGATATATATATAGTTCGCCCTTCATTACATAAGAACGCTTCAAACGTTCTTTTATTTATACACATAACATACAGGACAGATAACCTCACATCCTATTCCACCATCTTCAGTTCTTCAAGAACTTCTTCAGAACCTTCGTTAGTTTTGTTTGCACTTACGAAGGAGTGTTTCTCCAACTTTCTTCTTTTTCTTCTCTTCCTCATCTACCTTCTTCCTCCAATCGTCGGTTTCGTGCAGTGCACGATCCAGATGTTCTTTATACGATTGTGGGATTATGTTGGGGTATCCATACTGCGTAGGTGGGTCGCAGTAACCCAGTGTCACCATCTCGTAGTGATTTCTTGGCTCTAGATACGGAACATAGTCCATGTCAAATGAAAGTTAGAGGTAGGTCTATGGCAGCTTGATTCTGCTCTCGGATCTCGTCGGCTTGCTCTTGAATTAAAGGAATTTCTCCTTGGAATGGTGGGAAGCTTGATGAAGCTTGATTCCTCAGTTTCTCAAGGTGCTGGACATACAGATCCACAGAACCATAGCTTGCGTTTTGGGAAGTGAGTGATCCTTCCATTGGGCTTGCCATTTCGTTGGGATTCTCAGGATGCTCTTCTTCCGGTTCTTCTTCAGACTCTTCCTCAGTTTCTTCTTCTTCTTCGGGATCTTTCTCCTCTTCTGGTTCCTCTTCTCTCTTCCGGTTCCTCCTCTTCTGGTTCATCTTCCTCCATGGGTTGTGTGGTTTCATCGTTTATTGGTGGCATCTGGAAAGTCTCAGTATACATCATTATTCTCATCTTGGGTCTACGGGACGGTCCTTCATCAATGTTTGGTTGGGAACTAACTTCTTTTAAGGTGGAGCTTCCGGTATGCCATTCTTGTTGTTCAGAGAGATATTTCATCCACATCGGAGGATGGTTGAGAGTTTGGTAGGTATCCGGTTGGATAATATTGTGGTATTTCCGAGGGTTGGTAAGTGGGGATCTCTGTTGGATGGTACGATCGGTATTTCGAAGGGATTTATACATCGGTATTGCTGATGGATGATAGCTTGAGTGTCTTGCTGGCTCAATTCCTTGTATTCGGTGGACTATCGGGAACATCTATTGGGTAGTGCCTGCTTTCGGGATAGTACACAGGTTTGGTCAAGTCATGTTCCACGTCTTGGTTGAAGTATGCTTCATAATAACCCTCGCTCATGTTGTCTTCGGAGGTAGGGTTCGGCAATTCCGGCTTCCTTGGCCTTGCGTACAAATTCTTCGATATGAGCTTTGAATGACATCTAATATTATGGGTGGTTTAGAATGTAGAGAGGAAAAGAAAGGTTACTAGCCTATCTTATCCCTAAACACATAAACAATTATTTCCTATACTTGGATCGAAGCTTGGGTATTGGTTTTATGATACCCAATTCGCTAAGATCGATGGCTCTGATACCAACCTGTCACACCCCAATCTTAGGCCTAGGAGCGTGACCCATTAGTTTGGTACCCAATATTGTAAATAAATCAGAGTTGCGTTAGTTTGCGGAAAACTTATAAAACTTCAATGATCAAAACATAACTTTTTATATATACATTCAAAGACGGATTATAAAACACACCGTTTAGAGTTGTTAACAAAAGATTACTTGTTTTATGTTTACAAACCACCATTTATGTTTATACAAAATAAAATCCGAGCCATCGGATATATTAGCACTTCGTCACTCCAAGTTCTAAACTTGTTCACACTGCAAAATGTAAGAAAATACGTCAGCAACGAATGCTGGTGAACACGCTGACGCAACAAAATAACTTCTTTTACTTTATTACCCCTCGAGACTACGCCTAGCCTCGGCCCAACGTGGCTTAGGAATAGCAAAGTCAAATAACACATTATAAAGCTAGAGCCTACTCTAGGTCACCCTCAGGCAAACACCGCAACGTTCGACTTAATTAAGTACTTGTAAGTATACACATAAGGTCGTACTCACCTGCAGGAGAGCGTCCTACGACCAAGGGGTGGTGCGATCATGCCCATACATCGCATAGTACCACCTATGTAAGGATCCAGACATATGTATACCACACAGCCTGAGGAGGGCTAGGTTTATGCCCATAGTTATAACGGTTTTAGGAACACATAGTTCCTTGTAAACAATTTCATATAACAAGTTTGACCTCATTTGAATACAAGTTAAAAGTTTGGGAGCGTATTCACCTTGTCTCTTTAGGATCGGCTTCACTCACCGTCCAAGGGTCTTTCCCTTTCTTTATCTCGCACCTATAGTACGAGTATAAATATTTGTTAGTCGGAATACACGATCCGGCTTAAGACCTTTAGTCTTATCTCAATCCTCGATGAACCTTTAGTTCATTTTCTTTTACTTAAAAACATTTAGTTTAAAAGTAAATTATAAACGTTTAGTTTATAATAAAAACCCGACGTTTCTTCTTTTCTAAGAAACGTAATATTTTTTCTTTTATTATTTAAGAATACTCTTTATTCATTAAATAATATTTTCATAACAAAGAATATATACATATATGCTTACACACATATATATATATATATATATGCAACCATAATATTCAATACTCATTCTTTCATTCATTTCTTTGTTATGTTTTCTCTTTCTTTTATCGAGGTATCGAGTATAACCTCGACTTAAGGCTTAATCCTTGAATATAATATTGAATTATATTGTATTCATTATTACGCCTAACCTTAGTGGTCGTATCGAAACTCTAGGGACTTGAGCAGCACTACAACGCCGCTTGATCTCTTTGGTTGCCAAACGATAACGCCAAACTTCAACACTCGATGACAACGCTTATCGAGATTCATCGCCATTACAACAAACACCGTTTTGGTATGTGGGTGGAGGGTGGCACGCACTTCGAGGATACGTTGTACACAAACGAGGGATCGGGGCACATTTTACGAGGAAATCGTTTATATGTTTCGTCGGGATTTTAGAGAGAGACTAGAGAGAAGTGAGAGCTGTGTTTGGGATGGAAAATATGAACACCCCATGGCTGCTATTTATAGACGAAAATTTGGTTCCCATCGCGGTACGCAATGGGTCCCTGAGCAGACCTATCGCGTACCGCGATATAGGTCTGCTGACGAACAGCGTAGACCTGCCACGCGTTGACACGTGGCAGGCGCCGCTCCACGTGGCAGCCCCTAGTGCCACCTGTGTGCGACGTGTCACAACGTGTCAGAAGCTCCATCGCGTTACGCGATGGGCTTCTCCTTTTGTCCATCGCGTAGCACGATAGGACAAGAAATCAGATTTTTTTATTTTTAACACCTCAAGTTTAGAATTTGACAATTTTAGTCCCTAGACTTTGGAAAGTTGATACTTTGAACTCGAAATTTTCACGTTGTTACAACCTCCACAGCCGGAGGAAGGCCACCAATACAAAGAAAGATTACATTAACTCCAAATTATAACCTGATCAATCTATCTGTCTCTTTTTCAACCTATATGTGTATCACAAAAAGCCAAGCAACTTTATATCTCCTATAATCTCCGCAATCTTGAGCTCTTTACCTTCAAACACTTTTTCGTTTCTTGTCTTTTAAATTCTCCAAAAAGCATTTATCACAGTTCCATGAAACGCCTCCTTCTTGTCCACTCCTAGCTTGATGGATTTGTAAAGATCTAAAACATCTCTCACCGAAAAACTAAAAGTAGGAGGGACTTATATGGTTGAGTGTTTTAATTTGAATTTACAATTAAAATTTAATTATTCAGTTTCGTGAAAACATAATTTAGATATGTAATAAGTACTTGTATAATTTGTATATATATGCAAGTTGGATGAATTCACAGTAAGCATTAACAGATTAAACTAACACTATAAATCTTTTAATAAATGCATATGAATAAACAAACTACATATAAGATAGATACATAACGTATCCTTCCTGGATACAGGGATGAACATATAGTACCCGAGGTTTCAATCTAGTAGCAACATTTTGAGGTTTTGGGATAAGTATGATATTATTATTTTACTGAAATTTTGTCTTTAATACCTAGTACCATACCAAATCATTTTTGATACCTGGTACATTTTTAGTAATTTTCTATATCGTTATTTTTTATATACCGAACTTATACCTATCTCGAATACAAATATGCCGCCCTTAAAGCCACTTACACAAATAAAGGGTCGGCATAATGTAGTCCACATAACGGGACCGTACGTGACCCACAATCCGGAATAGCATCTTCAAACAATCAAACTCAAAGCCACACTCCTTCGAGTCAAACAGAAGCTATAATTTGATTCGGTCGAGAGTTTGGTCCATAAAATGACACTCGTCAGGTCGGTTATATGCTTTAAAAAAGAACTTTTAAATTTTAAAGATTTAAATAAATTATTGTAGTTAATTTGAAAGATCGAGTTAGTATATTTTGAAACAAAACATGAGTTAAAAAGGTTTACTGCTATTGGGTTGGGAATAATCTTTTGAATTAAATTTTTAGACATTACTTTTTTACAATAAAAATGTGAAATGAGGATATTATTAGTTCTATAAACATTTTCTTTTATGTCATTTGTTGTTTTCCGGTTGTTGATTGTTAATTTGTATGTTTTACTAATTGTTTCTTCAATGCGAACAATCTCTATCGTCAAAACAATCTCGGCACCTTTGATGTTTCAACTTGTTTGCTACGGGCATTGCCGAATTGCCTCCCAAAATACAGTTGACCAACATGTGTAGAAATAACCGAACTGCCTCCCATAATACAATTAACCAACATGTGTAGACCTTTTGAACGACTAAAAAAAAAGACAACCTAAACTAACTAATAAATGCTACAAGGTTTCTAGTTTACTACGGAGTAAAACTTTTTCCTATAGCAAAAGTATAGTAAGAATATTACAATTCCACTTGGAGTTTTACATCTTATTATCTAAAACAGAGAAAAAGTTTGAGATGTTATTCTAAATCTCAAATATAGTCATTATTCGTTTTCTATATGTTTAGATGAATTTTGAGAATGGGAAGTGAGGAGTTTTTGAAAGATGGGTCAAAATTTAAAGATAAAACATGTTTCTTTAGTGAAGCTACAAGGGTAAAGTTATAGACGCCTTTGTAGTTTTTATTTTTAAACAGCAAATTTACAACTTTTATTTACACCAATAATTATAAACTACTCATTTGTTCATGTTTGAAACCGAGACCACCCTCATTTGAGAAAACATGTGCCTCTATCAAGTGAACTAGTCTCATATGGCGCATAACAATACACGCCACAAATTTAAAACCAGGTCATGTAACGTTTCCACAAAGTCATAATGTAACGTTTTCCACAAAGTCATAAGTGTATTTACACATGTAATAAAAGTTTTAAATTAAAGGAAATTCTCAAAATGGATCAAAACTAGAGTGAGAAAATCAAAATAGACCAAAAATTTTGAAAATTCCATAAATGTCATAGGAAATTTGGACGAGGGCGACACATATGGAAAAGATCCGATGGCATTTTCGTCCACGAGTTAGATTCACCCCACATGTAAAGTTTCTGTCATTTCATAACAAAAAGTTTTAAATTTCGTCTTGGCCGGCCATTTTCACACCTTAAAGTTTCTTGGTGAAAACCTTCTTGGCCGACTGTTTTCCCATGGTTTCTTCCGGTCATGCCTATATTCCAATAATCATCATTAGCAACCCACATGTCCCTTCTTCTTCTTCCTCATCTTCATGAGATTGATGATAATGATTATTGGAATATGGACTAGGCTGGAAAAAAACCATGGGAAAAACAGTTGGCTAAGACGGTTTTCCCAAAGAAACTTTAAAGGGTGAAAATGATCCGGCCAAGTCGTGATTTAAAACTTTTTGTTTGGAAATGTCAGAAACTTTACAGGTGGCAGGAATCTAATTCGTGGACGAAAATCCCGTCGGATATTTTTCATATGTGTTGCCTCCCGTCCAAACTTTCTATGACATTTATGGAATTTTCAAATTTTTTTTGTTATTTTGATTTTTTCACTCTGGTTTTGGTCTAGAAATTTTCCCTTAAATTAAACCATCACAATATAAAATTGATCATTATTTAAACTAGGACACACCCTGATCACAAGTCACACTGGCACAAATTTTCCTTTTTTTCATTATTATCAATTTTGATAATGTAAGATGGGTTAGGTTTATGCTCAATTTTCCGGTCCACCACGAATAAAAGTAATTTTTTTTATTTGGAATAAGACACTTCATTTATATATTATAAGTTTATAAAGATAAAAACCCAACATAAAGTGAAACAAAACATGTTTTTTTAATGAATTTTAACCTAGATCTTGACACGTCAAATGAAAAAAGTAGTTTGGTGTTTGGTGAGGAAGGGGGGTTGCGTGTTATCCCCCAAACACATCCGTTTAAAAGCGTGGGCCTAACGATAACAATTACCATAATTTAACCAAACCAACCCAACACCTGTCTCACTTCATTTATTTCCGACTAAACAATCAGTTATTTAGAAATGATCTGTACATGAATTTGGACTTTTATACTTCTTTTTAATAATGTTCTCTTTTTTCTTTCACGTGAAGTGAATTTCGTAAAATGTTTTTTTTTTTTTTGTGTTATCTACTGATTAGTTGTGATTGTGTATTTGGTGAGTTAGATGATTTGAAAAGTTTAAAATAATTTAGCGTTTAGAGGGGACACCTTTTGTATGTAATTTGTATTGGTTAGATTAATGTTCTTTAATCTCTAACTTGTACGAATTTTCTAGCTTCTTAATTAGGCTGCTCAGCGTACCCTCCTTCATGGAGGATCGGCTTGATATGGAAGCTCAACAACACTGATTCGGTACCAAGATTCTACAAATTAAATGTACCCAGTATAAATAGTTCATCCCCATTCATACTTTTTACACCTAAAATACGAATTTCTCATACTTCCATTTCTTCTACTCTACAAAGATTTCTTCTTTTAAAACGGATAATAATATTGTTCTTTAACCTCGGATGAGTTCGGCTTTAGCCCCCGATCTCTATACCCCATAAAGGGAGCCGTGGACGTTAAGTGGTGATATCGATGTTTATTAAAATAAATTTGCAGCGGAGTATTTCATCAAAACCGTAGTTAGGAAAAATGATTAGAGTTATAAAAACACCATGAGTTTTATTTCATAAACTGGGAATAAAACCCGTTTTTATACAAACATAAGTTTTATAGGGATAAACCCTAATTTACAAAACACGTTTCTTTATTCTGGTGACAAGCCACTTATTTAAGCTTGAAACTCGCAGGCATCATTCATATCTCTCGAACAGGTCACCTGAAACATATTTAAAAATATTTGATCAACAAGAAATACTAGTGAGAACATTCACATGTAAAAGACACATTTTACAGTTAAAGTATTAAGATGTTTTTACATCTGCCTGCTTACAAAATTACCGAAATGTACTTATCACTCGATCGTATCTATAATTGTGGTCATATTACTTATTGGCTAACACTTGTCCAATAAGTAACGTGTAATAGCCCAGTGGGCAAGCATTGTATACAAGCCCAGTGGGCAAGCACTGTAATGTACTTTAAAACATTTTGAAAATACTTTTAAAAACATTATCCGTCATGAGTTTAATAGGTTTAAAAATTATCATGACAGTATTTGGGGAACCAGTTGTCTCACGTTAATGTGAGTTTTACAAAGACTCGAATGTCTCACCTTGTAAGTTTATAATTAACGAGTGTTCCCTGATATTAAACACCTAGGTTAACATAATGTAGCATATTTAAATTAGTATAAACCCAATAATTATAACCACAATCATGAGAAAATAAACTTTACACGTTGGCATAATGTCTTACCTTGTAAAGGCAGAGCTCTCGGATTCTCATATAAAAGTTTCTTATCGATCGGAGAGGGTATCGTTATGACTACTCATGGGTATTATACCAATATATAAAAAAATGTGAGAGAGAAAGAAGTGCGGGAAGAAAGACTGAAGCATGGATCCATCCCTATTTATACTTGAAACTGGGTCAGTTCGCGTAGCGCGAACCAACAGTACTCTTGAGCGTTTCGCGTCGCACGAACGAACGACAGATAGGGTTGCCAAGTCAGCGCTAACTACGCCACGTCGCGTCGCGCGAAAGACTATTTTGCGTAGCGCGAAGGACAAAAGAGTTTCTGGATAACTGATGGTACTTAGCATGGCACGAAGGTCCTGAGTTCGTTTCTTCGCGTAACGCGAAGGAACAAGCTTTCAAAAACATTAAGGCGGCTCTCAAGCATGCGAAGTGCAAAGTGCGCTATCAAGTCGGCACATTGCGCCCATCGCACTTTGCCCGAGCCCGTGCCCGTGCGCGTAGGGGGCTTCACACCATCTACTAGGACCACTGGATGAATGCTAGGCAAAAAAATATTACTATGGAAGCTTATCTTATAAAGAGCTTCCAAATTTATGTTAATTTCCATGTGAGACAAGAACTCACTTTTATATTCATACTAAATGTGGGATGAAATTTTTTTCTTCACTTTTCCTTTTGTTTATTTTTATGGGTTATACAAGCGGTCATCAACAATTCACAAATATTGTCGATGCAACCAAATTTGAAGACACGGAAACATAAAAAAAATATGTGTGCCACATGATTGTTAATAGGTTCTAACGGGAGAATATTTTGTCGATAACCCAAAATATGATGAAGTGGTGTTTCAAGCAAGGTTTCAGATGTCGAATGAATTGTTTTTAAAAATTGTTGGAGATATAGAAGCTATATTTGAATGGTTTCAAGGGACCTTAGATGAGAGTTTGAAAATGAGTTTCACGGAGTTACAAAATCCATACCCTAACAATAGCTTTACTGTTAATAAAATTTTACTACGCTTGATTGATGGATTGGTGATGTTACAAAATGTACATCGGCGGTTAAGTATGGTCGAAAGGACTTAACATGAACGCTTAAAGTATTTTTGTAATGTCATGGTTATTTTATAAACTTCAATACTTTGAATAATTCACATCACTTCTGCTTCTATTGTAACAAAAGATTCCCCTTTTATCTGGAAAAGACCCGTATCAATAATGATGATTTTACGTATGGATAATTCCTCAATATCTTGTTCATTCGCAACAAAATATTTTATTTGTGCGTCGGTAAAAAAACATGCTTTTTGGGGAGAGATACTATTTCAGCAATGGAAGGATCATTGTCGGGATTCTTACTCTTAGATCCATTATTCAGATAACTAAAATTCCGATAAAAAGAACTTGCTAGTTCACTACAAAAAGAAGGATCATTGTCAATCTTAAAATTTTGATTTTCAATATCAAAATATATAGAATAAATGTCCCCATTATTCTCTTTAGCTAAAAAAGTATCATCAGAGATGCAATTCCGAATGTCCTTGACGCCAAAAGAAAGATAAACATTACTGTAATTGTCATGACCACTCAAACTCTGAATGTTTTTATCCGTATCATTTATATTCGGATCTTGACTTTCGCTGAAGCTTATTTCACGGAATCCCATTTTCTTAGAACGGGTTGAAGGAGTGGGCATTATTGGTGGAGAGGAAGCAATCAAGTGGGGTTTGCCTGGATCAATGCTAAGAGCTTCCGGAATAAAATGGGATCTTCGTAAAGTTGATCATTATGAGTGTTTCTCGATGAATTTGATTGGGAACCTATACTAAAGGCTTAGAAGACCTCTGTCCTATCCATTAAACAATGGACGCTTTCATTTTTATTTTTGGGTATTTTTCTGATCTTTTAATCTTTGATTTGAAAAAAAAAAAGAATAGGATTTTTGTAAGAAATTTTTTTGAATTGTATATTCAATCATGAATGACGCATTAATTAGACTTAGAGTATTTATGATAAATATAAATATAGTAAGATAATAGACTAAATATAAAATATAAAAGGAGATAAAGCGGGGTAGCGGGAATCGAACCCGCATCGTTAGCTTGGAAGGCTAAAATTTCAAATCGTCCGTCCTGCACCCACCCCTCGAGTATATGCTTCAACATGAGTCACACAAGGGTAGATTATAAACCTCTAATAAAATGACAGCCCGTAACCCAATAGTCCGTTTTAAGGATTGGCGACTTACCCATTCGGTGACTTTGGCACTAGATGTTCCCCAAATGGGTACTGTCTGGTCGGGTGAATTCAATAGTAGACACGATTTTTCCAGGAAATCCCCAACAAAATATATGAGTTTTTACATAAACCGACAAGTCACGACATTGCACTTTTGTACAACGGACATGAAGAAAATCATCACTTTTCGGGATGCTCGGTAGCATCGTACATATTGGGTTTGTGGAATGTATCTGACATCTAGGAGGCCATTATATACGAGGTGATCATCAAATCATAAATTATTCAATACCCAATGATCATGTTCCGATGCTAAAATCGGTGGCTTCTAATGATTTATGATTCTGGCATGCATAATTTAGTGTGCCAGACTCAAATAACATCAATGTTGTCCAACAACCTCCACTATTTCAAGATACTTGGAGTGGCACCTATGTTTCCATCTCATATAAACATGAAACAATACTGACATGACTACTATGTTACCGATACCCTACTTCCCCTTCCGCGATGAGGCAAACGATTTTGTTGTCCTTAACAGATACCTTAGAAGCTTAGAACCGAGGAGATTTCCAAACCTTAACCAACCATATCCTTGTTGTAGCAACATAAATGGTGCAAATAATGGCAATGGAAACGGGAATAGAGGTTGAGATGGTGAGGATGACGATGACCGAGAAAACTATTAGTTAATATGTTGTAATGTGACATCACGAAAATTTTGAACCGAAAATACCAAATTTCAAAATCCAAGGACCAAAAGAGAAAATTATGTTCTCCTGTCCTATCGCGATACGCGACGGATCAGAAGGAGGCCCATCGCGTACCGCGATGGGTATGTTTCAAAACCCAAGAAACGGGCTGTCGGCGATACGCGACGAACAAAAACCCAACGTCATTGCGTATCGCGATGATGAAGTCTGACAGGGTGACACGTGTCACCACATGGCATAAAGGCATGACGAGGTGACACGTATCCGCCACGTGTCACAAGATGGCATCATGTCTTTCCACGTGTCACCACGTGACACCGCGTCCGCCACGTGGCGAAGCTACTGGTGATTCAACAAACCAACATCGCGATACGCGGCGAGGTTTTTATCAACAATCGCGTACCGTGATGGGTTCGTTTTTCAGCTATAAATACGAGGGTGATGGCACATTCATTTGCACACCAAAATCCCACTCTCTCTAGAATACTTTCTCTCTCTACCTCGATTTCCGTGCCACCGACTCGACAACTATAACCTCGTAATCCGCACCATATACCGACGACAACTCGAAGTTCGTGCCAACAATCCCGACGACCGGCGCACCTCGAAACGCGTGACGATCTCGTAAACCGTGTCAACTCGAGACGACCCGACATTTCGCCTCGAAGTACGTGCACGACCCGACGACTCCCGAACGTTGCCTCGATTTGCGTGCCAAGAGTTGTTGATCAAGATTCTCAAAGTACGTGCAAGCGTCGAAGTGCTGCCCGAGAATCTAGAAAATAATAACCTAAGCAAGGTATGGGTTCTGCCCGAATAAAATATTATTATTCCAAAGGCTTAGACCCTAGTCGGGGGTATAGCCTAGACCTTGATCAAAGAATTATAAAAATACAATGAATAAATTAAAATAATGTTTCCTTGAGAAATATGGAATTTTTAAAAAAAGAATATAGTTAGGACACTATTTCTTCATTAAAAAACATAAGATATTAACAAAGGATAGAGATAATTTACGTTTCTTCTTGAATAAGAAACATAACATATACATTTCTTCTTGAAGAAGAAACATAACACATAGTTAGCAAATATAGAGAAAGAAATTCATATCAAAATCTTTCATTCAATTCAAACAAAAGATCAATCAAGGTTTAAGTTATCAAAACCAGACTAAAGGTCTGTAGCCGGATTAAGAGACGATCCGGATATTTATATAAACCTATTTTATTATAGGTCAATCATTCATTCATTCACAAAAGGGTTTTCAAACGAGATCACCACATCATTCAAGAACAGACAGTCACAGGTGAATACGTTAACCTTTTCAATCAGTCAAAACCTATGTATACTCAATAAGACGAACGGGTGTTTATCTTAATGAGTCAATCAATGTCTACATGAGATCGAGTAATCTCTAAAACTTTATAATACAAAGTAGAAAATAAAAACAACTCAGACCGAGTACACATGTGTCTGGATCCAAACATAATTAATCTAGTCTATCAATCAAGGCTACGTGGCCGCAGACTAGAGATCATAATAAAAGTTCTCCAATGGGCATCAGTTCCCAATGGGCGTCAGTTCCCGAAGGGCATCAGTTCCCGGAGAACCGTAATTGTGTGTGTATGGCAGTGGTACAAATCCCAGAAATAAGAGACGTTTCTGCTGAGGGTGTTTCATGAAAACTATTTTGTCAGTCAAAGAAAGATTTATAAAATGTTTTTAGAGTCAACGATTCACCAGCATATCGCTGACGTATTCCCCCCCGCCCCCCCCCCCCCTCAAATATTACAGGAAATAAAGTTAGCACAGGTAGCATGGAATTATAGCCAACTCGTGGAGATAGAAGCTCGCAAGGTAGATATGACTCAATATTTTAAATTATTAAAATATTACAAACAATATTCAACCAAGTTTTATAAATAAAACAATGGTTTAAAAATCAAACTCTCGAATATTTGTTATTCGAGAAGCTTTCTATTAAATCAAATATTTTATTATATTTTACAAATAAACTAAAAACATAAATTAATATTTTATTATAAACTAAAGACTTTCGCTAAAACTCTGATATATTTTCAAAACAGGTACCAACTATTGGTCACATGCCAAAGCCCTAAATGAGGGTGTGACATATAACATGTGATCAACTCACATATTTAAAACAAAATAGTAAATTAATAATAAGAAAACCGGTTATATATCCTCTCAAAGATTTTATAAATTAATATAAAAATTTTATAAGTTTTTACATAAAGTGCTCAGGTTTAATACATAAACACTTTTTATTTAGAAAAGTTTACAAAATATTATTAAGAAAAGGAAAATAAAAATTGTTTGATAGTGCAATTAAAAATAATTGTTTGTGGTTTTCTCACTTCATGGGTCCAGGATATGTGGAGTTGTAGACAAGTGTTTCATGTTATTTGTCGAGATTAGTGATATGCTTTAAGAATTAAGATGCTTCTCGTTGCAGCAACAACCAAGGTAAAGAGTGATGCCTCCCACCCAAAAGTTGTTTTCGTAAGGGGGAAAAAACACTTTTTTATATTTCTTTATTTTAAATTACTAAAATATAATTCTGAAGAAATCTGAATATCGCAATTTTACATTTAAATACCACATAACCTGCGCTTGTCAATTTAAATAACTTCTATTTTATTACATACAAGTAGTGTATTCAAATTGACATGAAGGATGCACCTTTGCACCAATAAATTGACAACTAAAACATAAGAACTTGCTAGTCCTTTTCTAAAAATAAACGAAAAAAAAAGAATCTAACCTGACCTTATAAATTTTGTTCTCTGAAAAAACTATATATACACATATGAAATCAATATATTTCCAATATATCTTATATCACAATGATTATAAAGTCTTTTGGTGCCTTTTCATAATTACGTATTACATTAAATCTTTATTCTCATCTTCTTTATTTACTTAGATGTGTCAAAAATTGGGTTCCAATATGTAGAAACATAGATATTACATCAATATAGCAGGTAGGCGGGCAACAAGTTGCGCCGCCACCCCTTTCTGAATTGCAAACCCTAACCTGCTAAAGACATACCCCTGCCCCTTTGGAGTCGACACATTGCTATGCACAACCTGTTGGACACTGGTTAGAAAACGGATAGCTTCCGGTGCCAAGGAGCCAAATGTATCAAAAGCCAGAGGGACAAAAACATGTTGGTTCTCTTCGCAGGCTTTAGCATGTTTCTCCACCTTCTTCGTTTCAGCCCTTTTCATTGCTTGCCCAGCTACAAACCCATTATCCCTCAAACCAGCTAAGGGAGATACCCCTGTGAGGTCAACACAAGCGTGTTTTCCCCCGGCCCAACCAAAGACGAGCAAATCTGCCTGTCGTAGAGTGGATCTCCCTTCCGTGGGGTCTGTAAGGAAGTTTACGGGGGCTTCCTTTTTAGTTGATATCCCAGCTCGCCTTAAGATGTCCCAAAGAACGTCCTGCACCCAATCATGTCGGTATTTGAACCGAGGCATCTCCTTGCAATGAACCGCATGCTCTCCGAATTAAATCTTTTGACGGATGAAAATCGTGATAACGCACTTTCGTAAAGTACGCGATATATGGCTCCTAGATGTTATCATAATCATATTCCAAATCCTAAATGTTTGTACTTTATAAACTAGATTAGCAGTAAAATTGACCTCTTATTTCAATTATATGTACTTTTTTATTTCGCAAACTAAAATTGTCATTTATCAGATTTATACAATCCATAAGAAACAAAATATAAAAAAATATTAACCATAACAAGACTTGCTTTTGATGAGTGGCTGAAAACACACTCCTTTATATGTAAACTTCTTTTGTGTTTGATTTCTTACTGGACTTTTTATTTAATGCATCTAAGCTTCTTAAATTAATATTAATAGTAATAATAATACATTTATAGTAATGGTTACTGAAAGACAACGGTGAAATAGGATTTATAGCCTATAAATATGACAATATGTCAACGAAAAATGTTACGTTCTTTAAGTAAACGATTACCGTATGATTAATAAGCCATAGTGTTTCATCTTATTTGAATAAAAGCCTGCTCTATTATTTTCAAAATTATTGTTTTAACCGTTAAAGCAAGTTAGTTGATATTTAAGGTTTGAGAAGTGAATATTAAATAACAATTGATTTTATATATAACACAAACCGAGCTACATCTGGATAATGAATCACCCGATAACTGAAACTAGAACACATAATAATGAATCAAGTTAGCTGGACTGAATAGTGAACAAACTTAATTAATTAATATCCAAAAACAACTTAAAGAACAAGAAAATATAAACGGACCCTAATTAATTTTACATACTTATTTTCTTGGGGTATTAATTTTACGCATGTTTTGTTTTACTCCGGTACTCTATAAAATAGACCATGCTTTGCTAAGTGTGTATACATATGTACATAGGAGTTGCATTAAATTAATAGTTATAGCATGCAAAATATTGAGGTGGCGTTTGTCATCATCATTGCCTACTTTTTTTTTTCTTATGGACAAATATTATTTTGTCCATGTACGGCTAAAAGGATGGGTCTCTTAACTTATTTTCTTTAATTTAAATTTAAATAGAAAATTTAAAGTGTTGTACATAAACTTTTGAACATAACCATTATACATCTTATAATCCTAAGAAATGATATCCACACATCATAATACATCCATTTTCCTTTTCTTTTTTTCTTCAAATGTAGGGTACTAAATGAATAAACAAGCGAACAACATCAACGATATAGAATACTACTTGGTTTTTAATGATATCGGATTTACACAACTGCCAACCATATATAACTTACAAAGACGATTTTGATTCGACGGTAAATGAAATGTGTAGGCTCAAGAGACTTGTTCACACATGAACCATAGTGGCCAGAATGTAAGGAATTAAAACAAACTTTGAGTTAAAAAATTCTTGGCATTCTGACCTTTTGAGTTTTAAGATTAAAACGAATTCAAATTAGAAGTTTAATATGTAGCTTGATAAAAAGATTAAAGGTGATTTCTAACTCAGTGCCGATTTTGTTTATTGAAAAATCGCCCTTGCCTTAGGCCCAATATTTTAAAGGGCCTAAATATGAAAATAATACACCACCATTTTCTCAATAGCTTCGGCACATAAATCAGATTCATATATATTCTGGACCCCCAAGATTAATGTCATGTACCATGCATTAAGTACCCACTATTTTAGCAGTACTTAAGCCATTGAAATTGTGTTTTGTTAGCTTTTCATGGTATCTTGATAATATTTAGTGGTTTGGGTGTAGATTGGCTATTCCAGGATTGATACATATTAGAGAGTGACCAATGGTGGATCCTAATATTTGCTTAGAATATTGAAATACATGACAGAGAAGAAAAAAATTACACACATTTTGCACTTCGTCGAGAAAGCTGAGGACCTAGGATACTACTCATTGTATGGTAGGTCCACCTAAGGTGCATATCGCATATGCTCATTAGAAAATCCTAGATAGAAATTGCAAAGGGCACTTGTTTGGGCATGTTACAATGGTGCATATTATATGGGAATATGGGATTCATTTGCTATAATGCTATTTAGATGTTGCATTTGTCACATATCTTGATCTCAGTATTCAGTAAGCATATTGTTCATCCAGAAATCCTACTAATGACAAAATATGTATCATATGGGGTTGTTAAGAAAATAGTGACAAAACGTGTCCCCTCATAAAGCTCTTTTAGACCCAAAAAAAATTGTGAAAAAGAGGATGGTTGTTGCAAAAAATTGAGGCCCTGAAATAGGTTGAGTTTCCCAAGTATTACATGCATATGATGCCAATATGCCACTTATATATTGTGATAACAATTATGTCATCACTAAATGAGTTTTTTTCATATTCAAGCGTGTTAAACTCCCTTTTATGTGTTTAAGGATGCGAGTTGGAATGAAGATCTACTTGATAGGATAAAACTCTCTATACTTAATTTCTTTTATAATAATTTGTTTGCTTCCAAACTCCAAAGAAAATCGTGTGGCTCTAACTCTTATACTCGTTTAGGGGTACAAGTTTTCATATTTGTATGAACCTGAGTTGACTGATCCGTGTTGATATGGAACTAAGTTTCTATTTGGGTGTGAATTAGAGTGAAACCAAATGAAACCCTATTACAAATTTAAGTATATACCTAAGCCTCTTAGATAAAATCTTATTGTAACATTCGTCAAAATCGGGTCCCGTTTGTATTTGTTTTTGTATTCATTTAACATGTAATTTGACCCGTATATGTAAACCAAAACTTATGAAATAATCAAAACGATGGTTTTTATGTTACAATATTGTTTTACACTTGTTGGGTCTTGAAAACATCATTTACGGGCCTTAAAGCGAGTTAAAATCACTTAAAACAAACTTCGGGGGCCAAAATGTCATTTTTGGAACTTTTAAAAAATACCATCAGCTCTACCCCACCGCGCCGCGCAACGGGGGAGCCCTCCAGGGCCGCGCAGCGCGGGCTGCAGCAGACACAAATGTTTCTTATGTCTCCTTGTTTGATTTATCGTCCATTAAATCCGAGTTTTAACCACCGAATCACTTGTTTAACCAAATTAAGCTTATCCTATAAATAGCCAACCCTTTCCCACATTAATCTCATCTCATAAACTCTTTCCTCACTCAAATTCAAGAATCATTCAAGGTAATTTTCAAGTTTATGTCAAATTTGACTTCCAAAGTCAAACTATGCTAGTTCTTCATTTTTATTTGTATATCTTAATCTAAATTAATACTTGAAGCATATGGCACAACATATATATAATATACACCCCTTGTTACCTTTAGTAGTTACTTATCCGACCCCGGTTGGTTAAGTTTCAGGCCTCGTAAGGCAAGACTTCATGGAGGACT
Organism: Bidens hawaiensis; assembly: GCF_021521415.1. Classification (NCBI taxonomy): domain Eukaryota; kingdom Viridiplantae; phylum Streptophyta; class Magnoliopsida; order Asterales; family Asteraceae; genus Bidens; species Bidens hawaiensis. The sequence goes on along the minus strand of NW_027505978.1, from coordinate 60,618 downwards.
TCATGTTCTTTATATATATATATATAGGGGTGAGTTATTGTACAATAATGACTTATCGTACATTACGTACGCGACACTGCTGGTCATCGATTTCAATTTCACGCGGTGGCAGTTTGGTAAATAACCCAAACAGTAGTTCGCGATCAAATTCATCGATTTAAAATCGATTCCGATCCAAATTCAGAACTCCTTAATCTATCTCATCCAATTTCAAACTCTAATCACAACTTACAGTATGAAATCTCAAAATTCAAAACCCAAAATTGAAACGAACGTCACTGAACATTAAAAATCTTCAAATTGATCAAAAATTGATGATTTAATCAATCGAATTGATGTATAAGAGGCTTTAGAATCATTAATCGATTATGAAAATACATATTAACACACTTAATTGAGCTCTGATTAGGGTTCATGTTTAAACGTTCTGCTCAAAGTTTAAACGTTCTGACCAAAATAAATACCAAAATGATGATTTAAACAATCAAATTAATGTGTAGAAGCATTTAGATTCATCAATCAATTATGGAATTGCAGAAATAACGCACTCAATCGAGCTCTGATTAGGGTTCAAAATATTATGTTTAAACGTTCCGAAACAACTGAAGACCTTTAAACGTTCTGACCAAAAAAGAACATCTTTAAACATTCTAATACATTCAAAGAAGTTTTGAGTGTTAAAAAAACGAACATCTTTAAACATAGTTCAGTGTGTTTAAAAAAGTATTTAAGTTCTGATAAAGTTTAGAAATTCTAAGAAGTTCTGGGTGTTCAAACTGGTAAAGTTTAGAAGTTCTGGGTGTTCAAACTGGTAAAGTTTAGAAGTTCTAGGTGTTCAAAACTGGTAAAGTTTATAAGTTCTAAGAAGTTCTGGGTGTTCAGAACTTCTAAAACTAACAAAAAAAATTAAACACGTGTAAACGTGAAATTGAACATTGAAATCACTTCATATAATCTCATAATCATCAAACAATCGTCAATCGACCGTTAATTTGATCATTGATTCGATCATATGAACAAAATATGGAACGTCTGCAACTGGGTTTACTCAAAACTCAAAATTGATTAATTGAAACTTCAAATTGATGATTAATTAGACCAATTTCAAAGTTTAGTTGATCAATTAGTTCAACAATTTCAATTTCAATTGGTCAATTTTATCAACTAACCTGTGAAAAAGGCGTGACGAGGAAGATGGTGTTCACGACGGTACCGTCGACGGTCGCGACGGTAGATGCAATCATTGGACGGTGACGGTGAAGGCGTACGGGATCGATGGAGCAGAGAATCAGAACGGTCGCGTGTTTTTTGAAAATCGATGGTGAAGAAACTCGCGTACCTATTGTATGATAAGGGATTATTGTATTTGATTCTTTATCTACACATAAGAAAGGGAGTGAAATTAGGGATTAATGGAATTACACATTCACTTCTCGCTATAAAAAAACTTTTGAAATGATCCAATACACACACACACACACACATATATATATATGTTTAAGTTCAAGAAAGAAATCAAATTATTGCAAGAAATGAGAGAAATGAATGTGAGCCACTAATTTTATTTTAGGTTTTAAATATTTAAAAATAAATATAAAGATGTAAATGCAACATTAAATGCACTCTCTCTCTCCAGTTAATACAACTAATATAATCATAATAAATCTCTCTCTAATTAATATATCTAACTAATTTAACTATAATAATTAAAAAGATAAAAACACTACTTTAGTTTTTTTTATTTACACATTCTTCATTTTATTCAACATAAATACAATTTATTCATATAATACTATTCTTTATATTAAAAAAATAATTTCCACTCAATTTATTACCATGTTTTTTTAACACTAAATATCAAAACATAATATATATTTTTTTCAATTGGTATTCCTATAAAAATTATTGTCATAAATAATAATAAAAAAATATCATACAAATGTGTCCATTAAATGTAAACAATAAATATACACCATACACAAAGTTATATAACCTACACTTGTTTTAAGCGATAAAACGTACAACATACAAAAAGCATACAACTTACATATGGAATTCGACATCAACAATTATATAAACTATACAAAGATACACATATCCTACACATGCGTAGGTTATATGTTTTTCGTATGTAGGTTATATGTTTTTTTATTCTTAGAACATATGTAAGTTATATGTTTTTGTGTAGGTTGTATAATTTTTATTGACATTTAATGCAAACATGTGCAAGATAGTTTTTTGTATTATTCATCACAATGTAACTACGTGTTGATGGATATTGATATGTTGAGTTTGAAGAAATTGATTTTGAATAAAAAGAAACTAATGTATGAATAAATTGTATTTGTGTAAGATATAAATTTTCGTGTGTAGGTTATATGTTTTTCGTGTGTAGGTTACATGTTTTTGTGTGCTTGTGTATTTCACCGAGGATAAATTTTGTGTGTAGGTTATATGTTTTTCGTGTGTAGGTTATATGTTGTCTTATTCTTAGAACAAGTGTAGATTATACGTTTTTGTGTAGGTTGTATGTTTTTTGTTGATTTTTAATACAAACACATGTAAAATAATATTTTGGTATTATTCATTATAATGTAAGTATGTTTTTATGGATATTAATATATTGAGTTGGAAGAAATTAGTTTTGGATAGAAAGAAATTTTAATGTATGAATAAATTATACTTGTGTAGGATAAAAATTCAAGACACAAAAAATAAGTTATAAAAATAAATGAGTTCTTAATAATTTTCAATTATAATAATTTAATTAGTTATATTAATTAAGTAGATAAGTATTATGGTTTATTTAGTTATATTAATTGAAGAAATAGAATGATTAATATTTTCTTTATTTAACTTTAAGCATTTAAAACTTGAATCAAACTAGTGGCCCATATTCATTTCTCGCATTTCTTACAGTAATACCATTTCTCTCTTGAACCATCCCCTATATATATATATGTATGTATGTATGTATGTATGTATATATAAACTTATATAACTTGTTTATACATACTAACCATGTATAACTTCTACTCATTTTAGTTTTTTTGTTATAATTACAAGTTTCATGGTTAAGGGTTCTAAGAGTCTAGCATCGGTTTAACCGTAAATAGCTCTAGACCGTAAACATAACTTTCGTTTAAAAACTTTATTGTTAACTTTTTGGTTGTAAAACTTAAGTTTCATCATTTATAAGTTGTTATACAAGTTCTTTGATATTTGGGCATGTGGAAACCATCTATGAACTTATTGTGAGATGGAAACCGAACCGAACCGAACTAAACCGATTTTCACTCGCTTAAGACACACAAGTGTGTTTTTAGCTATCAAGACTTGTATATTTATTTAACAATACTTTACAAACTGATTTTAAATATTTTATTAAGGTACTTGGAATGTTGAATCCAACTTGATCTTATAACAAAGTTTGGACCGACAAAACCGAACACTCGCTTAACGTGCGTTGTTAGTTCTAAAACAATAGAACTACATACTTGGTTAAGTGTTAATATATATTTATGAGTTATCTCAAACATTTAATGTCACACCCCAACCTACGGCGGAAATGCCGGGGCGCGAACTGATTGTCACAGCTCTCAAGGTACTATCATGCAATATTTAAATGACAATATCTATTAATTGAATTCAATTATCAAATAAATCAAATTACAAACAAGTACATAATTTATATAACAATACAAATTTTATACTTCTTGATTAAAATATTCTTCTAACTAAAGCCTTCACTAAGTCTTCACCAACCTGCATATGCGTATAAAATAGAATTTTGTCAACAACACATGTTGAGTGAGCAACACACTAGTTTAAGTGTACATATAGTATAGTATAAAAATAAGTATTTGCAACAAGTCATATGAGAATAACAAATTAACCAAATAAGAAAGTATAACTGAGATGTCGAGAAGCACAAAGGCTAACGACTGGCGTATGATCATACTAGACTGAGATTATGTTGGACTTTTCCGAATGCGAAAGCATACAAAGCAAATAAGCACATAACACAAGTAAGGTATAAGTTGTTAACACATAAGACAAAGTTGCAGTTTTAAGTATAAGTATATAATGAGAAATATATTTACGCATATGTCCCCAAAACGTAGAAAACAAGTAAAATAGGGGAATGTAGTACTCACCTTGATAGACGAACAAAAGATGATTAGAATAACGAGAAGATGGGAAAAGTCACAAGCGAACGTTAAAGCCTAAAAGAACGAGAGTAACGAATACGCTTAAGTAAAATATGATATTTATTACGACAACTAGTTAAATGATATAATAATAATAATATAATAAGATTTTATTTTATAAAATAATTATTTTGATTTTTTAAGAAAACATAACTTAATAATTATTATATTTAGTTTTATAATTAAATATATATATATATATATATAATTAGTTTTCTTGATTTATATATTTATTAAAACATTAGTTTTTTTTAAGTTATAATATTCTTTATATATATATATATATAAGTGAACGAAAACGTGAGTTAACGAGTATTATAAAGTCGGTTTCATTAAAAATGGTTTTTAAGTAGTTATTATTATTAATAATATATGATTATTAAATGTTCAAAAAAAGAAAATAGCATTTAAACACCTGAAAAACGGGGTGCAGGGGGTCGAACCCGCGACCTCCGCCCCGTGATTTAAGTGTCTTTACCAGCTGCGCCATCAGCGACTTGGAACAAAGGATAGTCCAGATTATATATAAACAGAAGCTGTTCAACAGTTCATAACCAAACCCTAATAACCCAATTGATTAAATTCGTTATCTTTGCTCGATTAAACCTTAGGGCTTACGAAGACGACATTGCGACGATTAGAATCATATAATATATTACCTGTAACGATGATTATAGGAGGGTTAATTAGTAGAGACAGACGGCGGCCAAAGATGATGACAAACGAGGTACCAATCAACGATGATAATCCAATTAATTAAAGGGTAAAGGTTGGCGACGGCTGAGGGGTGCTGTTGGATGCATCAATTGCATATTACACGATTGTTTTTATAAGAATCCGATATTAGGGTTTTCGGCTAGGTTAATAAGGAATATTAGATCAGAGATTGATATTGTTAACATGATTAGGGGTGTCGGCTAGGCCGAAATTCATAAAATTATTCGATACACAAGATCAATTTCATTAATTAAGCAAGAATTGCTGTCCAAGTTAAAGATCTTTGGATTCGGGCTCAAGAAAACGTGAATATGGGTCGGATTTGGGTATTAGGATATCCAGTAGAGAAAATAGGTTATAATAAGGATATTATAGTCTGGTCCTTGGAGAAAGTAGATGGGAACACCTTTGACTAAAAGTTTGAGGTTTGAATTAAAAATGCCAAAATGTGTAATATATAATTAATAATAATAATTAATCTTCTCGATAAACAAATACTTTTATAGAATAACCCGAACATCAAAAAAAGCGGGTATTTATATAAATTCGAAAACCCGAGTTGTTATATTTAATATTTTGGAAAGTTGACTTTGGGTTTGACCAATTATCAAGACCTGTGTAACACCCCGACCAAAGGCGGATTATACATCGGGGCGCCACATATTGTTTCATTACTCGTGACACTATTGGGTGTCAATATTTAATAAATACATTCATTCGCGCACACGCAAGGTAGACAGAAGATAACATAAATCAACATAATTCGATATATTATAAGGCAAAATATTCGAACAACAATAACTTGTTTTGATACATTTTAATCTAGGTCCAAAATAAAGAAAACTTCCTACGTGTCCACAAGCTCCAAAACAGCTACTGCAAACCTGAACATGTGTTAAAATAAAACGTCAAACACTTGCGTGTTGGTGAGAAATCAAGTTTAATAGTTAATACATAGATAACAATAAATCTGCGCGCAACATGTGTATGTCTGGTTTTCAACAGGGGTGTAATCTGATCGGGACCAACTCTAAGATTCATAGACTGCCAGTGCTCACAATTGAGCTCACAAACAAGACAAACTGTGCATGTGTAAACAAAAGAGAAAATCATAAACGATAGTTCTCCCGTGTTCATCTAATGGTACCATGAGAACTGCGGAATAGACCGACAAGACGGTTAATGATCCACACATACAAATAAACAGCCAAGTCTACGTCCTCAACACATGGGATACTGCGCGACTAAAGTTCATAAACAGTTTAAGACTCTAAGTTTGTATGAACACATGAACATCCCAAAACATTAAAAATAAAAGGGATTAGGTACGAGATTACTCACTTGATAATCGGTGTGAAGATAGGTAAAGCAAGAACCAAACAAGCAAAGTTAACCTATAATTAAAGATTATTGTTTTAACGATTTGTTTTAATGTCTTGATTATAAGTTAGCATAATTAATAAGTAAATTATTATATATAATATATATTACCGGAAAAGCAGGGCAGAACAGGAAGGAAGACGAAGGAGACGGCAGAGGAAGAACAACGGCAAGGAGTAAGAGAGAACAGGAAAGATTAAGTGCTTTGTGTGTGTAGTGTTAGGAAATTAACATTATTATTTATAGAGAAACCCTAGGGAACACAATCCCTAGAAAAGGGGAAAAGATCCCAACAAATCAATCAAAAGATATCAAAAAGCATAAGAAAACAAAAGCAAAAGATATCAAAAGATATGGCAGCTGCAGGGGACAAGGGAAAGCTGACAGGTAACAGTAAACAGGCATGGGAGGGTCAGATAAAGGTACTGGTCAAGCATGGAAAAGCAGATCTCAAAAGATAATGTCAGTCACTTTTTCTGTCAACCAATGGGGTTGGTGCGCATGCTGCGCCGAAAGTAACTTTTCAGACAAGATAGGTCAGGTCAACAGCACAGAAGATAAGACATCACAAAAGTAAACGGCTAGATTAAACAGGAGAAAAGACTCAAGGGTTAAACGCGAGAAGGCATCGAGCGCGAAGGCAAAAGTGCGCGAGCGCGAAGGCAGACCGAACCAACCTTAACGCGTCGCGGGAAGAATTATATTTCTAAGCGCGCCGCGGGAAGAACTTCAATTCTAAGCGCGTCGCGAGAAGAACTATATTCCTTAGCGCGTCGCGGGAAGAACAGTATCCATAGCGCGCCGCGGGAAGAACTAAAATCCTTAGCGCGCTGCGGGGACAGTTCGTCTCGCGTATCGCAGTAACAGGTGGTCTTCACGCAGGCTTCCTTGTAAAGAGTCTGGCGCGTGGAGCTGCGCAGACAACCTTAGGCGGGAAGGAACAAAGGACAGAGGTTCAAGGATTAAGGGCGGGACGGCGACAAGAGGGAAAAGAAGGCGGAAAGAGAGAAGAGGGACGGGACGGCGGGAAGGAAAAGAGAGAAAGAGGCGGAAAGGAAAATATATATTATTATTAAAAGTAAAATATAAGTAAAAATAAATATTAACTCATAAAAGAAAGAGATCGGATCGGAGAAACGGGTACCTGGGTCGGGTCGGATCGGGTCAGATGTCACAGTCTCCCCTACTTTAAGAAATTTCGTCCCGAAATTTATCTCGAAGTAGGTTGCGCAGAGAACAGGTGCGGGTACTTGATCTTCATTTGATCTTCCCTTTCCCATGTAAACTCGGCTCCGCGCTTCGACTCCCATCGAACTTTAACAATAGGGATATGACTGCGCTTGGTTTGCTTTACCTCGCGATCCAAAATCTCAACAGGCTTCTCAACGAAATGCATGGATTCATCAACTTGAACTTCGTCAAGTGGTATGTGAAGGTTCTCGTCAGCTAAACATTTCTTGAGATTGGATACATGGAACGTTGGATGCACATTACTGAGCGCGGGCGGCAGGTCAAGTCTGTAGGCAACTTTTCCTACACGCGCGAGAATCTTGAATGGACCAACATAACGAGGAGCAAGCTTACCCTTCTTCCCAAAGCGGACAACACCCTTCCAGGGCGACACTTTGAGGAGAACAAGATCACCAACTTGAAATTCGAGAGGCTTTCGCCTGCGATCTGCGTAACTCTTCTGTCGGCTTCTGGCAGTCAGCAGATGATCACGGATCTTGGTGATTTTATCGGTTGTCTCTTGAACAAGTTCGGGTCCTGTGATTTGAGTTTCTCCCACTTCGCTCCAACAAATCGGGGAGCGGCACTTACGACCGTAAAGTGCTTCAAATGGGGCCATACCGATACTGGAATGATAGCTGTTATTATAAGAGAACTCGATCAAAGGCAGGTGTGAATCCCAATTACCTCCAAAATCAAGAACACAAGATCGGAGCATATCCTCAAGAGTTTGAATAGTTCGCTCAGACTGTCCGTCAGTCTGAGGATGATATGCCGTACTCATGTCCAAGCGAGTTCCTAACGCAGATTGGAGAGATTTCCAAAAGCGGGATATAAAACGGCCATCGCGATCGGATATGATGCTCAAAGGAGTGCCATGGCGGCAGACAATTTCCTTGACATAAAGCTGCGCGAGTTGCTCAACACGGTAGTTTTCATGAATGGGCAGAAAGTGAGCAGACTTAGTCAAACGATCCACTATTACCCAAATGCTATCATGTTTGCTTGCTGTCAAAGGTAACTTGGTAATAAAGTCCATCGCTACACATTCCCATTTCCATGTAGGAATCTCTGGTTGTTCGAGCAAACCAGATGGGCGTTGGTGTTCAGCTTTTACCTTAGAACAAGTCAGGCATTTGGCTACGAACACAGCAATATCCTTCTTCATACCGGGCCACCAATAAGTAATGCGCAAATCCTTGTACATTTTATCAGCGCCAGGATGAATAGAATACCGAGATTTATGCGCTTCACTCAGGATATCAGCGCGAAGATTCTCATCAAAGGGAATCCAGATGCGATTAAGATAACAGAGAATTCCACTCAGATTAGGGACAAAGTGCGCTTCCGCGCCACACGCTAACTCGGCGCGAAGGTTACCATTACTGATGGATGCGCGCTGCGCGTCACGAATGCGCGATTCAAGGTTGCTTTGGATCGGCGCGAAGTGAAGCTGCGTGCGCGGCAAGATACAGTTAAGCTGGCAGGGTTTGCGACTGAGCGCATCGGCTACCACATTAGCCTTACCAGGATGATACCGGATCTCACAATCGTAATCACTGATGAGTTCGTTCCATCGGCGTTGCCTCATGTTAAGTTCCTTCTGATCAAAGATATGCTGAAGGCTTTTATGGTCAGTGTAGAGGATACACTTAGTACCATAGAGGTAGTGTCTCCAGATCTTCAAGGCAAATACGACTGCACCAAGTTCGAGATCGTGAGTCGTATAATTCTTTTCATGAACCTTAAGTTGCCTTGATGCGTAAGCGATAACCTTGCCTCGTTGCATAAGAACACAACCGAGACCTTGGTTGGATGCATCGCAATACACGACAAAATCTTCATTACCCTCAGGTAACGCAAGGACAGGAGCTTCACACAACAAACGCTTGAGCGTCAGAAAGGCTTCTTCTTGCTTCGAGCCCCAAATATACGGTTTACCTTTGTGCGTTAGAGCTGTTAAAGGCAAAGCGATCTTCGAGAAGTTCGAAATGAAGCGCCGGTAATAACCAGCTAAGCCCAGAAAGGAACGGATTTCGGTAGGAGAAGATGGCGTCAACCAGTTCTTGATTGCTTCAATCTTGGATGGGTCGACATGAATACCCATCTTGTTTACAACATGACCAAGAAACTGTACTTCATCAGACCAAAATTCACACTTGGAAAGCTTAGCATAGAGTTGCTCAGCTCTAAGCTTCTGCAACACCAACCGAAGATGTTGCTCATGCTCTGCCTTGGTCTTAGAATACACCAGAACATCATCGATAAACACAATCACGAATTTATCCAAGAAAGGCCTACACACCCGATTCATTAGATCCATGAAAACGGCGGGTGCGTTGGTTAAACCGAAGGACATGACCAAGAATTCAAAATGGCCATAACGAGTTCGAAAAGCAGTCTTCGGAACATCTTCATCGCGGATGCGCAACTGGTGATAGCCAGAGCGGAGATCAATCTTGGAGAAACAAGAGGCACCTTGGAGCTGATCAAAGAGGTCGTCAATACGCGGTAAGGGATACCGGTTCTTAATGGTGAGTTTGTTCAACTCGCGGTAATCAATACACATGCGAAACGATCCATCTTTCTTTTTAACGAACAACACCGGAGCACCCCAGGGCGAAGAGCTAGGGCGGATGAATCCTTTAGCAGTCAACTCTTGAAGTTGGCTGGCCAATTCTTGCATCTCAGCGGGTGCAAGACGGTAAGGATATTTAGCTACGGGGGAAGCACCAGGGACAAGATCAACACGAAACTCGACTTCACGAGCGGGAGGGATACCAGGAAGATCATCAGGAAAAACTTCAGGGAAATCACGCACAACAGGGATATCGCGAAGCTTCTTTTCTTCATCAGGTTTGACCACATGGACTAAGAATGCAATACACTTCTTCCGCATAAGCTTTTGGGCTTCGACGCAAGACATAAGCTTAAGACCGCGGGAGGGTTTTTCGCCGTAGATATGAAGATCACCATTTTCTCGAGGTATGCGAATCATCTTCTTGGCGCAAATAACTTCGGCGCGATTCTTCGAAAGCCAGTCCATACCAATGATAATATCAAAACTTCCAAGAGACATGGGGATGAGATCGATTAGAAAATCGTTTTCATTAAGGTTAAGCGTACAATCCTTGATCACAGAGTTTATTAAAATAGTTTCACCATTAGCCAATTCAACTGAAAAATCTTCTTTTAAGTTATCGCGCGGTCGCGCAAGCTTCTGCTCAAAGGCGCGAGAGATAAAACTTCGATCGGCGCCAGTATCAAAAAGTATAGAAGCATAATTTCCGTTAAGTAAAAATGTACCATTAACTACGTCATTAATCGCTTGCGCTTGGTGCGCGGTTATATTAAAAGCTCGTCCACGCGTCACTTGGTTTGAAATCTGGTTCACCGGATTCGCTTGTGTGATTTGCACTTGTAGTCTCGGGCACGCGTTCCGGAAATGACTGGGATCACCGCAGTTATAGCACGACCTGGGTCGTGGGTTTTGGTAGGTTGGTTGTGGGTTCTGCGGGTAGACTGGTGGTGTTGGCGCAATTGGATTGGCGGGAAGGACTCTACAGTTTTCTGCAAGGTGGCCAGCGCGGCCACATCGGTTACATTGTCGACATGGGACTTGAGGTGGGTGGTGGAGTCTACAGGTTGGGCAAAAGGGGTGGTTTCCTGTGTAAGGTTTCTTAGTTGGCGGGGCAGGGAGTGCTGGATTGGTTAAGGCATAGTTGTGGACTACAGGAGGTGTTGGGTAGGCTGACAGTGGGGTAGGCGCGTAAACTGGAGGTTGGTAGATGGGTTGCTGGACAATGGGCGGGTTGGTAAGCGCATAGGCCTTGCGCCTGCGCTTGAGGTTGTTACGGTTTGAGGGTTCTGGTTTGGTTTCTGTTGGTTCAGGGGCAGTTTTGGTGGGTTTGGTCTTCTCAGCTCCCCGCAGGAACAAGGTTCCTGCTCTGACATGGTTGTCGCTGAGCACAGCGGCCAACTCAATAGCGTCAGGGAGGGTTACTGGGTTTCTGGCCCATACAGAATCTTGAATTTCCATGGGGAGACCCCCAAGGAATTTCTCGATTGCTCGGCGTGAAGGGGTAACAAGGTGAGGGACCAGTAAGCTTAGCTCGTGGAAGCGCGTCGCGTACTCGCGCGCTTCACCGCTGTATTGCTTAAGATTCCAAAATTCCTCCTCCAGGCGCTTTACTTCGTTGGGAGGGCAGAATTCTCGCGTCAAGAGATCCTTAAATTCCTCCCAGAGTATGCTGGAAGCAGCTTCTGCGCCACGCGCATGGGCTACTCCATTCCACCATGTAAGCGCTCTGGATTCCAGGACACTGGAGGCATATAGGGTTCGTCTGTCATGAGGGCATTGGGTATGGAGGAAAGTGTTTTCAATCTTTTCGAGCCATTGGAGCATCACGGTGGCTCCTTCAAGACCTGTGAACTTTGGAGGGTTACCCGCATTGAAGGATTTAATGTTGTAACTGGAGGTGTTGGTATTGTTTTGGCTCAAAGCTTGGGCTATTGCGGTGGCCATTTCCTGGGAACGTTGCAGCGATCGCCTGCGCGCGGCTTCTTTTTTCCTAAGATGGCGAGCTGATAGTGGAGGCATTCTATAAAAGTTTTAATTTTAGTTAATATCTTGGTTTTATCGCAAAGTATAACTTTATAAAGCTTGGTTTCGCAGAGTTAGATACTATCAAAAGTTAAAGTAAAAGAAATGACTTTAAATGCAGACTTAATAAAGGTAACAAATCCGAATCGAGAATCGACAATTCATGTATCACCATGACCTTCCAAATTCTCAATTTAAAATGTACGAGCAAACGGGTATTGGAGATTGACGATTCATGTATCACCATGACTTTTCAATCCTCAATATAAAATATACAAGAAAATGAGTATTGGAGGTTGACAATTCATGTATCACCATGACTTTTCAAGTCTCCAACCTCAGAACATAATCGTAAATGGAATTTGAAAATCAACTATTCATGTATCACCATGACTTTTCGGATTTTCAATCCCAACAAACGAATATGTAAGTAAAATCAATAAAAATCGAAATTCAACAAAAATCGAAATATCGCGAAATAAAACATAAAATCATATACTGCGTCTGCGCAAGCATATTTATAAATAACGAGTAATTAACAATAAGGGCGCAAACATGAGATTTCTCTCATGCGCGAGAAGGGACTCTTAGGTATTCTAGGCCGTTACGTCTAACCACCTATCCTAAAGTCAACGAGCTCTGATACCAATCTGTAACACCCCGACCAAAGGCGGATTATACATCGGGGCGCCACATATTGTTTCATTACTCGTGACACTATTGGGTGTCAATATTTAATAAATACATTCATTCGCGCACACGCAAGGTAGACAGAAGATAACATAAATCAACATAATTCGATATATTATAAGGCAAAATATTCGAACAACAATAACTTGTTTTGATACATTTTAATCTAGGTCCAAAATAAAGAAAACTTCCTACGTGTCCACAAGCTCCAAAACAGCTACTGCAAACCTGAACATGTGTTAAAATAAAACGTCAAACACTTGCGTGTTGGTGAGAAATCAAGTTTAATAGTTAATACATAGATAACAATAAATCTGCGCGCAACATGTGTATGTCTGGTTTTCAACAGGGGTGTAATCTGATCGCGACCAACTCTAAGATTCATAGACTGCCAGTGCTCACAATTGAGCTCACAAACAAGACAAACTGTGCATGTGTAAACAAAAGAGAAAATCATAAACGATAGTTCTCCCGTGTTCATCTAATGGTACCATGAGAACTGCGGAATAGACCGACAAGACGGTTAATGATCCACACATACAAATAAACAGCCAAGTCTACGTCCTCAACACATGGGATACTGCGCGACTAAAGTTCATAAACAGTTTAAGACTCTAAGTTTGTATGAACACATGAACATCCCAAAACATTAAAAATAAAAGGGATTAGGTACGAGATTACTCACTTGATAATCGGTGTGAAGATAGGTAAAGCAAGAACCAAACAAGCAAAGTTAACCTATAATTAAAGATTATTGTTTTAACGATTTGTTTTAATGTCTTGATTATAAGTTAGCATAATTAATAAGTAAATTATTATATATAATATATATTACCGGAAAAGCAGGGCAGAACAGGAAGGAAGACGAAGGAGACGGCAGAGGAAGAACAACGGCAAGGAGTAAGAGAGAACAGGAGAGATTAAGTGCTTTGTGTGTGTAGTGTTAGGAAATTAACATTATTATTTATAGAGAAACCCTAGGGAACACAATCCCTAGAAAAGGGGAAAAGATCCCAACAAATCAATCAAAAGATATCAAAAAGCATAAGAAAACAAAAGCAAAAGATATCAAAAGATATGGCAGCTGCAGGGGACAAGGGAAAGCTGACAGGTAACAGTAAACAGGCATGGGAGGGTCAGATAAAGGTACTGGTCAAGCATGGAAAAGCAGATCTCAAAAGATAATGTCAGTCACTTTTTCTGTCAACCAATGGGGTTGGTGCGCATGCTGCGCCGAAAGTAACTTTTCAGACAAGATAGGTCAGGTCAACAGCACAGAAGATAAGACATCACAAAAGTAAACGGCTAGATTAAACAGGAGAAAAGACTCAAGGGTTAAACGCGAGAAGGCATCGAGCGCGAAGGCAAAAGTGCGCGAGCGCGAAGGCAGACCGAACCAACCTTAACGCGTCGCGGGAAGAATTATATTTCTAAGCGCGCCGCGGGAAGAACTTCAATTCTAAGCGCGTCGCGAGAAGAACTATATTCCTTAGCGCGTCGCGGGAAGAACAGTATCCATAGCGCGCCGCGGGAAGAACTAAAATCCTTAGCGCGCTGCGGGGACAGTTCGTCTCGCGTATCGCAGTAACAGGTGGTCTTCACGCAGGCTTCCTTGTAAAGAGTCTGGCGCGTGGAGCTGCGCAGACAACCTTAGGCGGGAAGGAACAAAGGACAGAGGTTCAAGGCTTAAGGGCGGGACGGCGACAAGAGGGAAAAGAAGGCGGAAAGAGAGAAGAGGGATGGGACGGCGGGAAGGAAAAGAGAGAAAGAGGCGGAAAGGAAAATATATATTATTATTAAAAGTAAAATATAAGTAAAAATAAATATTAACTCATAAAAGAAAGAGATCGGATCGGAGAAACGGGTACCTGGGTCGGGTCGGATCGGGTCAGATGTCACAACCTGAACCAACAACCCGAACACTCGTTAAAAGCCGTTTTGGTATCTATATTCCAAATGGACTTGCATTCTTGCATTTTTATCCACCTTATTACTTAACATAGGTTGAGTAAATATTAAGGTTAGATACTTTAACTCGGTTTCAAACAAACTTACATTTTAAAAAAAGGGTTATTATTACAAGTTCTTAAATAGTTACTTTTTATAACTTAAACGTTAAATGCTTACATTTCTTAACTTTTATTTTAAAGTTTTCATAAACAACATTTCTAATACAATACTTTTATTTTTATTTAGGCCTTGCTCGTTAGACTCCATCCACCCGATTTCGCAACTTTTACCGATCAAGTTTTATACTCAAAAGTGAGTACTTTCATACCCCGTTTACCATCTTTCGTTTTGGGGGTGATATTTCATCTTATTCAAACTAAATGTTTTATACTTGAGTCTTAAACCACAAACGTTGTTGTATATTTTACTTAAATAAATGCTCGATTTGGTGTTCTATGCTTACATGCGTATATGCTTATGTGTTTACCGCTTTTGGTTGGTTGATTCATAAATCCGTGAACTATATGGTATTCTCTTATAGCACGGTGCCGTTAATGTATTCTTATTAACGACCTCAAGAAATCTGAATCTATTTGATATTCTCTTATAGACGATGCCACTAATGTATTCTTATTAGCGACCTCATTTTTATCCAAATTATTGCTGTTATTTATTGTTTCGTATACAAGTTGTGGACATTTTCTTATTATATATATACTTGTTTAAAACTATGAATTGCTCACCAACCTTTGTGTTGATAATCTTTATTTTATGTAATGTTACATGTTTGATTTTTGGTTGACTCAAGACTTGGAGAAAAACAGCTATCAAAGATCGTTAGAATATTAGCAAAAATGAACAATATATAATTTGCTATATTTTGTTATGATTGTTGTATGAACAAGTATGTTATATGACATTTTGATGTTGCGAAATTAAATGAGTTGTTAAATATTGTCGCTTTAAATAGTGTCATGCGCTTATAGGCAATCAGTCGCATCCCGGCATGTTCTGCCGCCTTTGGTCGGGGTGTGACACTTATCTTGGATACTTTGATCAAGCTATAGCAACAATACACATGATAACTGAATTACCAAAATAAAATAACTGAACTGATACAAAACCAACAGGCTTATTCGGTTCAGTTACCATCTTGTAAAATATGTCCCCATAATAAAAACGAACCGACCACTCGACCAGTTAATTAAATGGTTTTAACAATTTTGTTGTTTCTAAAATTTATATGTATATGAGATAAAAGGAAAATATATATATATAGGGTTTAGATTAAATACAAATAAATTAACGTGCTAAACGTGAGAATCAAATAGAGTAATTATATATACAAGTTGACTAACTATGTAATTACATCATAGAGTAATTACATAATTAATCTACTTGATTATTTGTGCGTTTACCTTCCCCTATATATATATATATATATATATATATATATATATTCGGAGACATAAGGTTGATTGTATTTTGTCTTAAAACATTGCCAAAGGTCTTTCAAGCCAATATTATTATTTTAGGCCTTGCCAAAGGTCCTTCACGCCAATATTATTTTAGGCCTACTTTTGATGGTTAATTGACACTGACCCAACACCTATAACTAATCAACCAACTCCAATTGGTGAGAATCCACTAATCGATAACTTCAGAAGGCAACCTCTGGTGATAAAAGTACCATTGGTGTTGTGCTTCCTCAACCTAACCAAGTGTTGAATGGTGGATCTTAGCATTTACCAACAAATAAATAGAAATCGCGAAGTTTAGTCAAAATTCGATTTACGTGAGTTGTCAAACGGTGTTCAAAAGGCTCGACGCAAGAATTGTCTTACTTTTCTCAAAATCAACTCCCACTCGACTTTGAGAAATCACTTAGAAAAGCATTGCAAGGCACTGAAAACTAATTCGACCAGTGATCAGGCACCAATTAAATTGTTTTGTATGGACCGATATCAACCTAATTTTGGGATTATGGGTCGATAGTTGATACAGTATGACCTATTACCAGTTCCCCGTCACAGCGCACAAACTTCTTTCTCTATAAACAATGTACAACATTATAAAAGGCGAGGAATTGTGTGTACTTTAGGTCCTTGTATGATGACAAAAAAAATTACTTTACATAAAATTTAAGAGCTTAACTAGTTACAAGTGCTAAAACACACTGTGAATCGCATATAACATACAATATTTTTTTTGTTTAGTGTTTAAACTTGAAACTTTATTCATTGTTTATTTGTCCCATATGATGGAGAAACAAAAGTGGAGAGTTCATCAACTCCATAAAAGCAAGTTAAGCATTTATAAGAATTAATAAATTGTGTAACTTACAAGTCACCCTTTTGGCAAAGTAAAGATTTGTTTTTAACCTCTTGGCAATATAAGTTATATGTTTGGCCAATATGACAAATAAGTTGCAATGTCGAGTCAAACCAAGTCGAGCAAGCCATCTCAAGTGTAAATTGGAGACTAGCTGAGTCAGCTTGAAGTGATGTTCGATCTAGCCTTAGCTTGGCTCGGCTAATTAACAACATTTAAGTGTTATTCTCCACCACGTCACACGGTTACCTCACTAGTAGTTCCTTATATTTTACCGTACTTAAAGAATATGACCTGGGAATTGAAAAAATGTCTGTTTTTTAACCAACAATAAAATATGATGCCTTTTGTATAAAATAAAAAATGCAATAGTGCTTTTCAATTATTATATTTTAGTAGGCACTGTCATCGGTCATAAGTTGCCCGGCTGATTCCATCAATTGGTTTTGGAAGTGGAGATGAAGGGTGCAACATCAGTCAAAACATATTCATATTCATATAATGTAATAATAAAACTAGAGGTTCATGTTTTCGCGGAACCTGGAGTGATTCAAGAACCCAAAATCATTCTTATTCCAATTCAAAAACAAAATATATCTGCTTTTTTTATTATTATTTTAATAACACTAGGTTTAGTATTTGATTGATTTCATTTCACTTATTTAGTGGAAAAGTACTAAAGTCTTTGGACCCCTTTTATGTTTGTGGAATGAATGAATGATTACTTGTTGATATTTTGAAATATCTTTGTGAATTGTTTAATTAGATAACTTTTTTTTAATAACTACATGGTTTTGAATGCTTTACTATTTGTTTAATATGATCAGCTTACTTAATCATGCACTCAATAGCTAGTATAACATATTTTTATATTCTTCAACAACATACACAGAGGAAGGTATTTTTGAAACTATAATACCATGAAGCGTATCAAAATTCATTGTGTAACTATTCTACACAATGTTCCGTACAACCTCGAAGAATTTATGAACTCGATAAACTCGGTTAAAACCTAATTTGCAAAAACGTTAATCAGTACCCATTAGTACAATTTGGTTGACACTTGGTGTCAAGTTGTCAAAACCTAAATGATTTTTTGTTGTATAAGAAATATGCTTCTAATGTTAAAAGTCCAACACTTCCTCAAATTTATTGTGTAGCATCATAAAATATGTTAAAAGGTTCTTAAAACTAAAGCAAAGCTATAAAATTATATGCAACATAAAATGTGTGTTTGTGTGTTATTAAAAGAAAGAGTGGTTTAAATGAAAAGAAATACAATCTTTTTGTTTCTAGCCAGTAAAAAACTAAAAGTTGCTAACACAAGAACATAAGAAATTTGAAGTATTTACAAGAATAACTTATCAAAATTTACCTTTAGTAAGAAAAATGCTACTATCAAAATCATTTTAGAGATTAAATTAATAAAATAATAAAACTAGCATTAACCTTTTGAAAAAAATCCCAAAATAACCCAACTAGGGAGAGAGATTCTAAAATTTACCCACTCTTTTGTCAATTTTCAAAAAAGACCCGTCCCAATATCATCTTTACGATGGGATTCAAAGTTCAACGAGAACCTGACACGTACGATGAGATTTGTGGCCACGTGTCAGGTTCTCGTCGGATGAGGGACCATTTTGAGAATTTTTTTAAAAGAATAGATAATATTTAAAATCCCTCTTCTCATCACTTATCATCACTTAAGTTATTTTAAGAATTTTCCTTAACTTTTTTTTCTTTTAATCAAAGGCTCTTAGGCAATGCTAAAAAGCAAGAGAGAAATGTACTATTTGAATCAAGAAAAAGTGACTCAATACTTTACTATAAAACCTTATATCAAATGTCATCCTCACACGTACATACTAGCATACTACTACATACATACATAGGCCAAAGTCTTTATTGAAGCCCCACATCCATCCACCCTTAACAGCTATTTGGCAACAATTCCAAACCACCTTTTTACCCCCAATCGATACCCTCTTTATTATCATTCCCTACTCTCAACACCCACCTCTTTATTCAACGTTAACTCCACATCCTCTCTTTCAATTCCCACCTTATACTTATATTCTCTCTTTACCTTTTTCACATGCATATATGTCATTCTAATTCATTGACTAAATCATGTTTCACCATAATTAGATATGAGATACTACTAACCAACATTGTGTGACCGTTGAGGCAAGTTATATATGTTTCACTAGTTCAACAAGACTCTCCAACATTTGAGCAGAACAATATCTACTTAATATTAAACATGCACAATTCTTTACGTCACTCGCATATTATGTTACTTCGAAAATAAGTCTTTAGACTGACGTTTATTGGTTTAGTCAGCGAGCTATGCTTTTTTGGTTGCATAAAGTATTGACTAAAATAATATGGGTTGTAGATGAATATAAAATGTAATAGAAAACTACACCTGTAATTGTGTTTCGGTATGTGATAACTGATAGGGTTGTGAATGTGTAATTATGTAATATTACTCTCAAAAGCTCCAATTCATGCTTGTATGCTACTTGAAGTACTTTTAACCTTTTGAAATTTAGCATTAACTTAGTCATCGAATTTTCTTTCAATGGTAGCTTATTTAAAAAAAAATAAATAAACAAAATTAAGTTCTCAAAAGGGAAAACTATGCACCAAACACATACACTACCAATGCTTTTGTTTGGTAATGGTTATAACTTAATAAAACCATCTTTAATGCACGTGCTATGAACATGACGAACGTGCGAGGTGGACGT
Organism: Bidens hawaiensis; assembly: GCF_021521415.1. NCBI lineage: Eukaryota > Viridiplantae > Streptophyta > Magnoliopsida > Asterales > Asteraceae > Bidens > Bidens hawaiensis. The sequence goes on along the minus strand of NW_027505978.1, from coordinate 40,753 downwards.
TTGCTACGGACGTACGTGTTCTTAAGCGCCGTCAAGCCTATCCAAGCAAACTTTCTTCCTCAATTATATTTTTCATTATTTTTGTTTTTCTAATAAAGTGTAAAATAAGTTATATATTTTATATTTTATAAACGTATATGTTTATGGCTATATGTATCGTTTGAAAATTGCTTTATAACAACTACTAAAGTTTACAAACTTTTAAAAATATTTAAATTTTAAAATTTTCTAAGAAATATAAAACATATAAAACCCCTAAGAGTTATTATAAAATTTGTATACTTTTAATAACATAAAACTTAAATGCAATTTTTATAATAAATGATAAAAAAATTTGGTTGTTTAAAAAATAAAAAAAAATGTGATGATACGAAAACAAAAGAATTATTGTAAAGTGCAATTAATTTAAAATAAAATTCACATTTTAAAGGCTTGAGACGTAACTCAGATTTGTGTCTTGTTAGAACTTATAATTGTTATTGCTAGAACAACAATTCTAAGTTCTAACACAACACGAATGAATATATAGTTTAAACTTTAAACGTCAACCCATCAACCTGACTTACGCCTCTTTAAAATTTGACATGGCTCTAAATGATTTTTATGATTACACGTATGAGATTCTCTAACACCAACTAAGACATTAATTTTATGATCAAATTAAAACCACAAAATAAATAAATTCAGAAAAAAATAATAAACTTTCTTAAAACGCCACACTTAGATATTTTCTTTGAAGTTAATGCCTTTGCCAGTCGAGTGACAGCTATATTCCAACAAATTTACAAACGTGTTAATACTAATTTGTAATTAACACCCTAATTAATCACTAGCGGCGCGTTAATCTCACATAATTACCACCATCACTACCACCCTCCACACCCCATTGCCCTATTCTACATAAAAATTAAAATCAACACCCAATTTCACTTTTAATAATAAAAAATATATTTTGGTCAGTAATATAAATTTACTAGTTTTCGTCAAAAATTCTGAGACCGGATCCAGTAATATAAATTTACTTGTTTTCGTCAAAAATTTTGAGACCAAACCCTCATTTTATGAAATTTCTTATACGTGTTAAATCTAAATCTGGTCTCTTATGCTTTCTTCCAAGCTTCGTCACTAACACGAACTTCCACACCCCATTGTTCCGTTTAACACAAAATTGACATAAACAACACCCAATTTTCAATTTTGATAACAAACAAATTTTAATAATAATTAATTGAATAACAAATCATAATAAATTAATAATAATCACTACCACTACATAAACAAATAATAATAATTCTACAAAAAACATAGCAACAGCATCAAAATTTTGTAGAATCAATCAAGAGATTTGATAATTGTAACATCCATTCATTCATTTATCCATCCAGTCTCTCGCACCACCAATACAGACACAACTTTTTCAACACGGGTTCTCTTTCGTTGGAGCAAAAAACCCGGCGTCCAATTTGTTTCGGCAAACGGGACAGACCGGGTTCTTAGACAGCCACGTATCCGCACATTGTAAATGAAACCCGTGGTTACACCCGGGTAGCATTCGGGCAGGTTGTTCCGGTTCGATATCGTCTAAACAAACCGCACATTCCATATCCATAACCAAATCTTTACCGTTCACAACCGGTAGTGTCTCCAGTTGGGTTTTCGATAACCCTGGTTCGGTTGGTGGTTTATTAACCGGAGCAGTGGATTGTTGTTGGTGGTACCAGCCGGCGTAGCATAGCAAGCAAATGTAAATAATAAGGATGCCCATCATGCCGGCGCATGGTAGAAACAAGGCTAGGATGACTGAGCGTATCATGGTGGGTTGTGGTGAGTGGTGGCGAATGTGTGGAACATGTTAAGGTTTTATATGGGGTTTGAGGGGTGTAATGCGCACTATGGCCCACAGTAAGTTTTATGGGAAAGTGGGTTTTAAGTTACTTAAAAGGTTAAAAAGAGTAAAGGACAGGACATCTCAGCATAAACTGTGGAGTATACAATTGGGGAAGTGACAATAGAATGATTGGAACACTGGTTTAATTTTTTGTCAGCAGATTATTTTTTTTTATTTTCTATAAAAAAAAAAAGAAGTTGGTTGTGGCTCAATCGTAAAGCACTCACTTTATAAGTGAGAGATAGGGGGATCAAATCTCACTACCACCAACTTATATGGAAGATATGATGGATGACCCTGGTCTTGCCAGGGTTCGAGTCCTGATCTCACCCTGTTTTACCGGCTCCTCGCTGTCGTGCCGTTTGGCGGGCGTGGGGGTCGGGTTTTATCCGGTGAATCCCTCAACAGGTGGACCGCTAGGGGCTCCGTCCGTCCGGACTAGTGGCCGGCTCGGGCTACCTTTAGCCAATGGGGGCCACGTACGGGGTACCCGACGTTACTTAGTTGGCCGTTCAAAAAAAAACAAAATTATTAATTTATTATATAAAAATAAAAAGTATAGTTTGATAATTAAGAGGGTTTGGTATGAAATTGATTTTTTTCTTACGGGTTGTTTAAAATAAGTGTAATTACGCAACTTATGTATAAAATTACGGTGAATTTTTCACAGGTTTACGCGTAAAAGTAATAGAACAATCACGAACCCTTATTTTTTTCATAATTATGAAACATTCTTCTACAATAGAACACGTTTTTAAAACAATTTTTTCTTTATTATTTTTCAGTTATTAATATGTATATAAAATATTTGATTTTATGAAAATAATAATGAAGTATAAAGAAGTTAAAAGCGTTAGCTTAAATACAAGAAAGTCGTCGTTTTAAGAACAATTTTAAAATTCTAAAACTATATAAAAGCAGGCATTTATGTCTTCTTTCTTTTTTACCATTTTTGAGCTTTTAAAATTTGACTACACGCTACATTCAAGTCATTTATTATCTTTAATTAATGGTCGAATTTACTCCGCGTATGTTTTCCGCTATATTTTTTATTTAATTTTGACTCCCACCTAATAATTAATATACTTTTTTTACTTAAAAATGTATATTAAATAAATGAATGTGCTAATTTTGACTGATTTAATTATTAATGAGTTAATTTAATTAAATTTTATTTTTATATATGGTCAAATAAAACATATACCTTAAAAATAGATGAAAAAGGTCTAATATCTTTAGATGAATTTGTTTTAGACTGACATTTTTTTCTAAATCTATACTTTTTTTTTCATCACCTGACTTCTATCCTCACAATTTTTAGAATCCTCAAAATTTTAGAATGGTCACAATTTTAATAAAAATGTTCACATGCCTTTTGTGTCTGTATTATTTATTTAGTTAGTTAATTATTTATAGTTGATTATTATTATAAATATTTTTTTCTGTTATTGTTACGGCTATTGTTAAACTTTTTTTTTGTTGTAAAATTTAAATTTAAGGTACGACACATGTATTGATTTAGCGGCTTTATTATAAGTTGTGCATAAATCCAACCTCTTTTTTTGGTAAAGGGCTTTGCCTAAAAATTGTTATAAAAATTAAAGAGGTTAATGTGTAGAGGTTTTGCCTAGGGGTGTACACGGACCGGACCGGACCGGACCGGATGAGAGCATGTCCGCGTCCGTCCGTTAAGCTTTTGACGGACAAACGGACGGTTCACAAACACTCTACCGAACGAAAATTCATGTACGTGTCCGTCCATTAAGAAACTGAGTTTGTCCGTGTCCGTCCATGTCCGTCCGTTAATATTTTAAACGGACGTTAACGGACTATAATGGACAAACGGACACTAATGGACATTAATGGACAAACGAACATGTGAACATTAATGAACAATAAACACTAATGGACAAATATAAACGGTTGCATATTAATACCAAAAATAAATCTAAACAAATTCACATACAAATTAGGAATTGCATCATATAACATCCAAATATACTTAACAGTTAATATATTAACATAAAGTGGATCACTATAATATAAGAAACATCAAATATGTGTAGTAATATAAAAGTGTTATTAAAAACACTAGAAATTCCACAGTTAAATTACAATACTGAATAGATATAAACACTAACGATACCGGATGGACATTACCGGACGTAATCAGACGAACGTTACCGGACGTTCACGAACACTATCGAACGGACTTGGCCCTTGTCCGTGTTCGTCCGTTAAGCTTACCGAACGAAATTTTTGTGTCCATGTCCAGTTCGTTTATTAAACGGACGAACATAAACGAACTTCTTACCGAACGGACACCCGGACGTCCGCCGAATGTCCAGTTCGCTTACAGCCCTAGTTTTGCCCAAAAGAATTATAAACATCTTCCGCCAAAACAAGTTTCGGGGACCAAAACATAAATCCAACTTTAGGAGACATTATAAATGATGTTGTTTATTGCACATTATATTTTGTTTTCAGTTAAATTTGAAAGCAAGTTTTGCATTGATCTATGTAATATAATTTAGTAATATTTATACTATATATAATACATCAAACAAGGGTAAATTAAGACATCAATTTTTAAGTAATTTACAACACTTAAAGCATGAAATATATGTGTTAGTAAGGGTAAACTTGTCTTTTAAACACAATCCATTCAACTTACAAGTTTGGTTTCTCATCTTTAACCATATTATGTTTTTAATTTAAATTGTAAACTAACTTCCCACCTATGAATTTTAAACGACTATAGCCTTTTTAAACGTTAATATTTTATTAAAAATTACACCATAAAAACGAGCATTTATTCTCTTTAATTTGGATATGATATTGTTATAATTTTTTTCATTTTAAATAAATTAATATGTTACGTAGGGGGTGTTCAGTGTCGATTTTGATGGTTTTTAAGTTAAACTTGTGAGTCCAACCGTTAATACTGATTTTTTTGTCGTCCAAAACCAAACTCAACCATTGAAAGTTGAAACCGAATCGTTACTAACGGCCTGGTTCCAGTTTGGTTTCACAGTTTAACCTTTAATAATAAATTTAGTTTAAAATAATTATTAATTTAAATGCACCATCAATTTTAACTAAACACCAACATAATACACTTGAGAAGATTATAAATAAAAAATGATAATTTTAGCCACATAAATGGTAAATAATAACAGAAGATCTAGGACGTGAAATAATAACAACAAAGATCACAAAATGAATCATACTGCCATTTAGGTTAATTTGAAGTTGTACAGCTAAGTTATTTGTAATAAAAAGATTATGTTCAATTAAATTTTAACTATATCTAATATATATTACAAAACATATCTCGTAATTAATAATAAAAAAACATTAAAATGCATTTTAACATTTACAGTCTGGTCTGGTTTCATATGACCGGTTGCCAGTATAAAGCGCGAACCAACCGTTCACTACGTTTTGAAAATTTTGAAAACGACTAACAAACCGAAAGTAAAAAAAGAAAAAGGAAAAAGAAGTCAAAACAATGACCGGTTTAAACGATTTCAAGGTTTTAACCGAACCATAAACACTTATATTTGTTATGTGATTAACAAGTTCAAACACCCGCTGCATCGCGCGGGCACCCGTCTAGTTTATTTTAAATATATATATTTTTTAGACCGGTGTAATTTAAACTTTTAATATATATACGTACTAGCTAATAAATTATCGTTCTTTGTGATATTGGACTCCTCTATAATAAACTAAGTGGTTGTAAGTTCAAATTATACGAAGTGTATGTATGATGATTTTAGAAGTAGAAAGTAGAATATGTGTTAAGCATACGATGTATGTGTTTTTGCTCGTAAAACAATCTAATGGTCATACAACATCCATTTGATCAACGTGTTTAAGATCTTTTTTTGTTATCACTTTTCATAATTAGAATATACTTTTAAATTTATAAATAAAAATATACAATTACATATTATATATTAACATAATTACATAGAGATGAGCAATTAACTATACAATTTATTTATTTTTTCTTTTCCTATTAAATGTTGTATATCATATATATTAGACTATTTATAATAAATTGGATTTGATTTCAAAGTGATCTCCCACTTACACCTTTGTATTTATATAATTTATAAACAATCAACTCCTTAATTTCATTTTAATTTAATTCAAATATACCTTTATTTATGTGAATGCTTGTGTCTTAATCTTTCTTATTATTAATGTGATTCAACAAAGACGATCAATCACATAACGCCCATTTTAACCATAAATTACAAAGACAATGGTGTTGACTCCCCCAGTTAACTTTTTACCCAAACAGGCAAAATAGGTACAATTAAAAACCGACAGAGATGAAGTGCAATTTAAGCACTTTAGTTATTTTAAGTTTTGTATGCTACGCGCCGTTCATTGGATTTGCTTTTCCAATATTCCCACTTTACCTTCAAACAAAAATTCGTACGTTACTTTTCTTTATATTAATATATTAATTTAAATACTTGTAAAATCGTGGCAATAGAAAGTGTTTTATACTTTTACATAACATGGTAACGTTTAGAATTAGGCACATATGTATATGTACAAAACTGTAAGTGTAGCTAAAAAAGTGTTTGTTTTAAATACTTACATTTAAAATTTTATGTACATATTAAAAAACAGAAATTTTGTTTTTCGAATAACACTAAAGTCAATGAGCTAGCACAGTAAATGAACAATCTTTGTGTTGCAAAAGGCTATGTTGTAAGGCCAGGTCTAAATGACGGGTATTGTTAGTGCCGCTATGAGGGTTAGGCCTCGTTAAATTCCAATATAAAGTTAACTTGTGACTCTATATAGAAAAAGGCAATATAAAGTTAACTTGTGACTCTATATAGAAAAAGGCGATATAGTGTACAAATGTATATGTATGAGAGAACTTAATTTTCCTTTTGAACGATGAAATTTTATAAAGCATCGACCAGCCAGAAGCTAGACGAGCAAGAAAGAAAAGAAAAAAAACTACATGAAAAGCATGGAATTGTTCATCAACTATGTCCAAGAAACCTCACACCTATTGTTTCTACTCGAAAACCAATAGAAAGAAAAATACATAACATCATCAAACAACCACGTGTGTTTTAGTCGACTCTTCAAAAAGACCAAATCATTCCGAAGCTTCCAAATAGCCCACCAAGTCACATATATAATCGAACATACAACTTCTTTCTTAGTCCCACTCAACGAAGAGCAACCCAAACCACCAAATCTGAATGAAATCTTAAATTGGCAAATCCACATCGAGCCACCTTTCAACCAAAATCCAAATGTTCTTTACCGCGTTACAATCCCCAAACACATGAAGGACAGATTCTATTCCGTCATTACACAAGGGGCATAAAGTAGACGGAACCTCAATACCTTTTTTTACTAAATTAGATCGAGTTAATGAATACCTTCCTCGTTGATGAGTATTTATATGAGTCAAATAGTTGACTTCTGACTCGACATTGTTTCTAAATGTATCAATTACAATGACACGTGATGGCTAATGTCTTGGTGTAGAGTGTAGACCATGCTCTATTGGGTGGCAAGAGGTTCAAAGTATAGGTTCTGGTTAATGTTAGTGATCGACACACAATGATGCATAAGCAATCTAGTAAACAATGCATCATCTTCCAAACCTCGTTTATACCTCAAGACTCGGGTTTATTTATTACAACCAACTAAATTCACTAAACGAGTAAACGTACCTTTAAATTCTAAAACTTTATTCAACAAATCACAAAAAAAAACAACGATAAATGGAAGTTATCTTTAACAAGTTATTCTTTTTTCTCCTTCAAGAAAAGCATTCACCTTTTTAATAAATGGGTGATAAAGTTGTTTGTTTTCCAAAATATATATTCTTGGACACCCACCATTAACCTTTTTCTACTATTCCTTTTTCTTGTTTTCTTCGTCGATGTTTCTGTAAAATAATTCAACAAAATTTTATTTTAGGTCCTCAAGCTTTTTTAATATGTAATTTTCTGTCCTTGTACTTTTTATTTGTTGCCTCCATGACTCTTCATCATCATCAAATGCAAAGCATTGGAGGTCAATAACAATTACAAATGCAACCCATTTCATTACAACTCGTATTTTTTATTTACATTTTTATTTTTAGAACAAAACTAAAAACACTTTTTATAAAAGTTAACGAAATTTATTTTTAAGCTTGAAACATGGTACACGTCTCTCCATGTTGAATAATTACAAAAGGAAGACATGATATATGAGGTGTTTTGGACAAAAAACAGCTAAGGATCAAGTATCCAAATCTGTTATGTGAGGTAAGGTGCTGACTTGATAATGACAAGTGTATAAGCGTGAGATTAATGAACACAAAGGTTTGATCACGAGGGAAAAAACTCTTAACCAAGATAGTCTTACTTCGGTCAAAACTTATCGAGGTAATCTTTGAAGAAATGACGTCGGTCAAGGATTAATAAGCTAATCTTTGGTCAAGTCACTTCACTCAAGGATCAACAAGGTAACCTTTGGTCGATAAGTATATGATTATCGTGGTCTCCGGCACAAAAAACCCCCGGATGGTGAAAACTATCACCGTCGACTATATTAATAAACAAAAGGTGGTTACAAATGCGGTGGAGTATATGATCGAGATTACAAAGTATGCTAGTGTGTAGAGAGAATGCTTGCTTCTGCTCTAGTGTGTGTGTAAGTACATGTGTTTACCTACTCGATCATAACTCCTTTAAATAAGATAACAACAAATAACAATATTTCCTAATTATCCGGAAGTCTTCCACTTAGCCGCTCCACGACCTTTGACCACGTGCCAATAGCCATCCAGTAGCGAGATAAGCGGTAGACCAAGTCTAGATACCGTTGTTGTTATTTAAACATCAATCTTCTAGAGAATTCGTCCATAATCAGCTATGTTGAATTAGGATCCTGGATCCACGTTCCAACTAGAAGCTGTCCTGTGAGGATAATTGATGCAAGTTCGTCTTAAAGTTGCTACACCTGTTTAACACATCACCATACTAAACGCAATCATTAGTAAACAAGTAATACCGAGGATCGTCGATCCTTTATATCCTGATATATATTTCAAGGATAAACTATCCATAAGACAGTCAAGGATAAAGGATCCTCAGTGTAAAATTCATGGCCTAACATGTGGTTATGAAGAAAATAAATATTGAGGATGTAAACGATTTGAACCAAGCTTTTGCCTCGTTGTTTTTTATAATAATTTGTCGACTGCTTCTACATCTTCTTCCTCTTCTTTTTTCCATCATGATGACCTTTACTCACAAAATATCCTTCAATCACCTTCCTCCGAAGTCTGTAAATTCACAGATTCGGATATCGATGCAATCCGATCATACTTCCCAGCCGATACGGTTTTCCGACCCTTCGATTCCGCAGATCGTAGCAACAGCATTTCAAAGAACTGGGTTTGCTTTCCGGCCCAACCGTTTCTCATAGGTTATAAGTATCCTTTCCCCAATTTTACTCAAAGGTTCTTCAATTTAGCGGGAATTTTTTATATCCAGGCCGCGCCAATGTTGTGGAGAGTTCTTCATACCATAGAAAGGATAACCGTAGAGGAGGGAGTCGAGTTCGGCCTAGCAGAATTAGCATATCTGTACAATCTTGTTACCCACGGTTCCAAACACTTTATCTTCAAATCAAAATCTCACCAAGAAAATCCCATTTTCAAAGTCACCCTTAATAATACCTTCTGGAAAAACCAATTCTTCTTCGTAAGACGAGATTCTATTCCGGGTGGAACCAATCTTCCCAAAAAGTGGATACCAAAGGGTAGGATCTAGGATCCTTAGGTAACCTAGATAGGATACTTTATTCTTCTGCTAATAACTTTTATTATTCGTGTAGTCGAAAATTTCGATCTGCTGGCTGATCTTCCAGGAGTTGAAGATAGAGTGAAGAGGTTTTTGTCACTGGATCCTGCAATCAAGACTTTTCAAGCAAAGTCTATTGAAGCTTTTCAAAGATCAAACTCAGAATCCATTATGTCAAGTAAGCATAATAATAACTCTTAATATTAAAAGAAAAATGTTAAGAGTTTAAAACTTATCTGTTATCCGTTGTTTACAGGCGCCCCGAATCCAGGAAAGTCTGCTTCCAAGTTTTCTCTCAAGGATATCGATTGCATGCTTACCAAGAAAAAGACCCCGAAATCAACCCATACGTCCGAGCCTCGCCCGATCATAACTCGAACAAAGTCTGGATCCAAGAGAAAGAAGAGCTCAGATACAGAGAACCCCTTTGATGTCGAGAAGCAGATTCTGGACATGCTTTCTACTGTAAGGATCCTTTATCTTCATCGATTTTTATTATTCCATGCATTTTCCCAAACTTATGCTGCTTTCATTCGTAGTCCATCAATTCTGCCCGACACCACTATAAGAAGACTGTCGCAGAGCATGAAAAGACCCTCGCTGCTCTAAAATCAACGGCTGCTGCAAAGGAGAAGGCCCTCTTGAAGATGACCAAAGAGAAAAGAGAGATTAAGGCACATGCTGCTGCCCTGGCCGTCCAGATGCAGGAAGAAATCAACCGGGCTACCGAAGAGGCGAAGGTATGGGCAGCCAAGTCGGTCCTCGAAGCCAGAATCAAATTGGTTACCGAAGCCAATGATCCATCTTTTGATAAGTCTTCGTGGGAAATCAAAGAATGGAAGCAGGCTCTGATCGACTTGGACGGAGGCGAGGATGAGAGTGAAGCTATGATGGTTGAAGCAGGCAAAGTAGGAACAAGCAGTGTGAAGGGTCTGGATGAGGTTGAAGGTGGGAACAAGGTACCGGTGGAGGCGGAAACAATCGAATGAACGGGCGATGAAGGATACAAAAGACAAGGCCCAAGCCAGTTTTATTTTGCTTTTATGGTGTTTTTATGAACAAGTACTATGGTCTGTATTAAACAATAGTATTTAGGATAAAGGATCCATGATCCTTAAGACAATCTGCGGGGGTGACAAAGGTGGAGGGATCCTCTGTTTGTGAGGATTAAGCCTTTGTTGCCCCTGTTTTTAATTTCCCTGCACTTTATGAGCTATTAGTAACTTTCACTTAACCCGGATGGATGGTCCATCTTTTCGTATGGTGAATGTGACATTTCGGGTTTCCGTTCCCTGTCGGTTTTGTAATCATTACCCGACCCGGGTTCGGGTTGGGGTATTTTATCAATAAAGTTCGCTATGTTTAATATTTATTTATTTATTTTATTTGATTATAACTATGTTTCGTGTACAAAAATTACCCCTCAATTAACTTTTACATACTTTTGGACCCACAACCATAGAGTAGGGACCAAAGTGCAAAGATTATGCAATTTTCTTTTCCTCCCTTCTCCCTTACGACTGCCGACACCTAAGGTCCCCCCTTGCTTGTTCCTCAATTCTCGGTCATATTAAACGAAATTGATCACATAAGATCATTCCTTACCTTAATACGATCTCACCGACACTCCAAACATGGAAAACGTTAACGAATTGACAGCTAACATACCAAAACGAACCGCGGCTGAACTCGTCCCTAAAACACTATATAAACTCGTTTGTATTTCAATTAAACTTGCACACACACTCACCTTGACCTCGCGCATCTAAACCCTAACTTAATTACATCACACCAGCCTTCATCAAGCTCGTTCTATACCAATATTGAGCCGCAACTTCTTGTTCTTCATTCCCCGTCTGTCCATCACCATATCAGGTAATTAAATCACGCATCAGGATCGCCTTTCATCATGTAACATTAACCCTAAATCAATTTTAACAAAACTTGAACAAAGATGATGAACTGATTAAATCTATTATATATCACGCATTTCAGCATTGTAAACAAGTTAGGCGCTGGCCAGATGGCCAGCGCGTGTTATCATAAGGTTCAAACTGGCCTGGGGCGCGGGTTCGAATCCCCTAGGCCCGGTTTTGTTGTTTTTAATGGTTATTATTATTTTTATTAACTTTTAAGCAAAGATTTTGATATTAATACATGTATATATACTTAAATATGCATTTTCTTCATAAAACGAACTCCGGATTTAATTTTGTGTGATTGGACTTTTATTAACCATGTAATATAAATATATGTATATATATTTATATGTTGTACATATAATAGATAAAAATAACAATAAATTCTTTTTATCAATCGCTTAAATGAGACGATTGTTATCTTATCAACGCTTAAACTATTTTATCTCGTATCTTTCCGTTAGTATATTATATAATATTTTGTTTATCTATTATAATAATAATAATAATAATAACAATAATAACAAGGACAACAACAACAATAACATTAATAAATATATTAGTAACCCTTATAATTAACGAAATGTATCTAATAATATTTTAATCTTACCCAACCTTATCGAATCTCAAAACCCATCTTAGTATTTCGCTATGATTTTATCTAATTCTTGTTATCATCAACAACTAGGAATATTTGTCGGTGAACCTCGAGGAGTTTGACCGCTTTCATCCTAGTTCTTTTTCTTATTATCTATCCGCACTTAGTCCACTCATTAAAGGTAAGTAAATTCACATCCCCTTTTTACCGCTTTACAATTTTGGGGGCGTTATGCGTTCAAAATCAATATATTGTTTTCACTACAATTCCGTTATATGCATAATTGTAATTGCTCGATTAGTTGTTATGTGCGAACATGACTATGTGTTTATTTTTATGTTGGTTGGTATCTCATCCTCATCCTCATTAGTATGATCATACGCCGTCGAATTAAACCGTTATCAATGCGATTCGGTTGAAAAGACAACTTTTATTTATTGTTGCTAGTTGTAGTAATTTACGATTTTCATGGAATTGTCATTTTATTATTATATATACTCAAAACTGTGGTTTACTTGCTCAACTTTATGTTGACAAAATATATATTTTCACGCATGGCACAGGTAGCTTTATTGGATGAATCGAGTATTGGAAGTTAGATGATACCTTAGGTTGCTTGATGAATGAAGAACATTTTCTTTTTGTTTTAAGTAATTTATGTTTTGATATTTAATTGTAACGGTATTTCATTTGAAACGATGTTTGTGCTTTTGAACTTAATATATGAATGAATAATTTAGATATTGACACGTGTATTTCATTTAGTGTCTTCTGAGCTATGATACAATCAATGTCTCGCCCCGGCATGTTCCGCCGTAGGTTGGGGTGTGACAGTGAAGTCCGGGTTAAGAATTTTAGATAAGTCCTTGGGCCTTATTCTAACTAATATATAAATCTTTTGACTATTTACTTGTTATTTATTTTCAAAAACTTATTAAATATAAGTTTAGCATTGTTAATAGTTTGACAAATATTCTTAAGTAAAAGGTTTTTAGGATAAAAGATCTTTGAAAATCGTTTAGGATAGAATATCCGTAAAGCGCAAATCTTAGGATAAGACATCTTTAATAGTTAATAAAATTCATATAAGAAAAAGTTCCCTCAAAGGGCAAATTTTAGGATAAAGTATCCCGAAAATAGCTAAAGATTTTAGTAATCAAACATCTTTAAACGAATAGCCTTTCCAACTGGAATATCCAAATTTATTGCAACAAATATCATGCTTAAGTTAAAGATCATACAAGAAGGTCTAGATAGACCTAAATTACTAGAAGTATTGAACTCTTAATGTTCCTTACAAAAGTAGCTTTAGGATCCGGGATCCTTAGTTTCTTGATCTTCAGGAAAAACTTAGAAAATCCGCTGCAAATAATTCATATTATTAACTGGGATCAACATCAAACTGGGGACAAGCCCAACAAATATTCTGGGGACAAGCCCGTGCAACTGGGGACAAGCCCGTGTAATCTGTGGACAAGCCCGTGTAACTGGGGACAAACCCAACAAACTGGGGACAAGCCCATAAAATAAACTGGGGACAAGCCCGACAATCTGGGGACAAGCCCATAAAATAAATTGGGGACAAGCCCAATAAACTGGGGACAAGCCCAAACTGGGGACTGGCCCAAAGATACGGATGTTAACTAGGGTCTCGCCCGAACCGGGATTTAGCCCAAACGTGAGATAACGTGAAAACGTTATAAACCGGAGGTATGGTACGTCTACCATAATTCGTAGGATCCTCCATATAGCCGGAGACAACGAAATTTTCAGCCACTAAGCGTGTACTGGTCCCGCTGCCCCGAACTATATGTTGGATAGCGTGCGCAACTGGCGATCGTGAGAAAGGTGAAAACCTTTAAACCGTAGGGGATATGACCATCGGGGGTCATATCTAAACGTGGGCTAGGCCAAGGGAAATAAGATAGTACCTCAAATGCAAAGGAGAGGTGGCCAGCCTCTTGAACATCAAATGGATCATTACAATCCTGCATGGTTATTCAAAATTTGGAAAGGATAAAGTGTTAAGAATATATTATCCTTAAATTAACAATAATAATTCAAAAAGAATAACTGATCAGAAAGATGTTACTGATTTAAGGATCCTAGATCCTCTCTCTGTATAATATATTCTCTCAGGATAGTGGATCCTGATCAGAAAAAATATTTCTTGAGGTGGATGGCATTCCATGCTTTTGGTAACCTGTTGCCTTCCATTGTGAGCAAATGATATTCCCCCCTTTCCTGCTTCCGACTCAATTTGATAAGGTCCTTCCCATTTGGGCGCTAGCTTCCCATCAGCTGGATTTGTTGTGTTTTGAAAGGCTTTCCTTAACACTAGATCTCCTTCTTGAAATCTTCTGATTCTGATATTTTTGTTATATGCCCCAGCTACCCTTTGTTGATAAGCTGCCATCCTGATCTTGGCCAAGTCTCTGAGTTCTTCTATAGTATCCAAGTCTTCAAGAAGGATTTCTTCATTGGCTTCAGGATCACGGATGCTTGTTCTTGCTGTAGGAACCACCATTTCTGTGGGAATTACTGCTTCTGATCCAAACACCAAAGAGAAAGGTGTCTGGCCTGTTGCATTTTTAGGTGTGGTTCTGTCTGCCCAAAGAACATAAGGAAGTTCTTCAGCCCATTTTCCCTTCTTGGATCCTAGCTTCTTTTTCAGATTGTTGATGATGATATTGTTGCTAGATTCTGCTTGACCATTGGCTTGAGGGTGAACTGGAGTGGAAGTAATAATTTTGATGCCCCAACTGTCACAAAAGTTAGTGGTTCTATACCCGATAAATTGGGAACCATTGTCACAAACAATTTCAGCGGGAATACCAAATCTAGTTATAATATTTCGTTTAATAAAAGATATTACTTCCCTTTCTCGGACTTGTACAAATGCTTCTGCCTCAATCCATTTGGAGAAGTAGTCAGTCATAGCAAGCATAAATACTTTTCCACCTGGTGCTTTTGGTAGCTTGCCTACAATATCCATACCTCATTTCATGAAATGCCATGAGGAGGATATAGAGGCTCCGCTGGTTGATGAAGGATATTCGCGTGTCTTTGACAAGCATCACATTTCCTTGAATACTCCACTGCATCCTTCTTCATTGTTGGCCAGAAGTATCCAGTTCTAAGTATTCTGGAAAATAATGCTCTTCCACCAGTGTGATTGCCGCAATCCCCTTCATGAAAATCCTTGAGTACTTCTTGGATCTCAGGATCCTCAATGCATCTCAAATATGGACCTGCAAGAGATTTTCTATATACCATATCGTTTAACAAAATATATTGGGATACCTTGAGTTTGAAGGACTTGGGATTTTCTGTGGCTGGAATTTCTCCAGTCTGAATATAGTTCTTGATAGGATGGATCCATGATCCTCTGTTATTTGAGGATAAAGGATCCCAGAGCACGATTTCTTTATCATTCGTTATCTCTCCAACTTCCTGTTCTCCTATTGCTGGCGAGAGAATGTGGATTATTGGGATTTTCAAATCCTCAGGAATCGTCAGAGATGAGGCTAAGTTTGCTAAGGCATCTGCCCCAACGTTTTCTTCCCTCGGTACCTGTGTAATACTAAATATTTCGAAGGATTTCGATAACTCCTTCACAACATCTAAATATTTCATTAGTTTCTCACCTTTAACAACGTACGAGCCATTAAAGTGGTTAGTTATCAATAAAGAATCTACATAAACTTCAAGATACCCGATCCTCATGCTTTTAGCTAATTGCAAACCTGCGATTAAAGCCTCGTACTCTTCTTCGTTGTTTGTTGCTTGGAACTCACAAGCTATGGACTGGGGTAATATGTACCCCTGTGGCGATTTCAGTAGGATCCCTAATCCTGTTCCTCTCACGTTGGATACTCCATCAGTGAAGAGCATCCAAGGATCATTGGTCTTTTCCAGTTGTTGTACTTCCAAGTCAGCTTCTTTTTGTAGATCACTAGTGAAATCAGCCACAAAGTCCGCTAGTGCTTGAGACTTGATTGTTGTTCTTGGCTCGTATAGGATATCATATGCACTTAATTTCACGGCCCACTTAGCCATTCTACCTGACAACTCTGGTTTTCTAAGAACATTCTTTATAGGATAGTTAGTTCTCAAAATAATAGGATGAGTTTCAAAATAATGTCTCAATTTTGTAGAAGCCATAATAAGTGCAAGAATTAAATTTTCTAAATGAGAATACCTGGACTCCGCATCTATAAGACTTTTACTTACATAGTATACATGATGTTGTTCACCTTCATCATCCTCTACCAAGAAGGCACTCACCGCATTTCCTGAGACAGCAAGATATATATACAAGGATTCTCCATCCACAGGCTTCATTAGAGCTGGAGCTGAGGATAAGTAATCCTTTAGGGCTGTAAGCGCAGCTTCATGCCTTTCAGTCCATTCAAATTTATTGTTCTTTCTAAGGATATAATAGAAGTCTTTGCACTTCTCGGAGGATCTTGAGATGAATCTATTCAAAGCCGCTATTCTTCCGGTGAGTCTCTGGACATCTTTGGCATTTGCAGGAGACTTGAGATTGATAATGGCTTCGATTTGCTCTAGGCTTGCTTCAATTCCTCTTTTTGTGACCATATATCCCAGAAACTTTCCAGCCTTAACACCAAAGTGGCATTTGGATGGATTCAGTTTCATGTTATAGTGGTCCAGGATATTGAATGCTTCCTCAAGGTCCCTGAGGTGATCCTCTGCTTTCTTCGACTTTACCACCATATCATCTATGTACACCTCCATAGTCTTGCCCAATTGGTCCTTGAACATCATGTTGACTAGTCTTTGATACGTCGATCCTGCATTTCTTAGTCCAAACGGCATAGCAGTATAACAATATATGCCGGTTGGAGTCATGAATGTTGTATCCTCTTGATCAGATGGTTCCATCTGAATTTGTTGGAATCCAGAGGAAGCATCCATAAAGGTGAGCATTTCATGTCCAGCCGTTGCATCCACCATGGCATCTATATGTGGTAATGGGAAAGGATCCTTGGGGCATGCCTTGTTTAAATCCGTGAAATCGACACACACCCTCCACTTTCCATTCTTTTTTGAAACAACGACCACATTAGCTAGCCATCGAGGATATTGAACCTCTCTGATCATACATGCCTTAAGAAGTTTTTCAACTTCTTCTTGTATGATCTTGTTCCTCTCAGGAGCAAATTTTCTTCGCTTCTGATGGACGGGTTTAACAGTTAAATCCAGGCCGAGCTTATGGGTGATTACCTCTTTGAAATACCTGTCATGTCCGAGTGTTTGAAGGCAAAGGTAGATCTTCTTCGCCCTAAGAAGGATATCATATCCTCCTCAATCTTACTGGGGATACTGGATCCTAGGAACACCTTTACTTCCGGATCCTCGGGGTCCAAGGATACTTCTTTAAGATCTTTCTCCCGAGCTTCCAGCACGTCCCTAGGATGTTGCTGTAGTTGCTATGCTATAGTTTGCTTGGCTGCTGGCTTCATTGATGAAGAATAATAGTCCCTAGCCTCCGCTTGGTCACCCACTATCTTCACAACTCCCCAAGGAGTAGGTAGCTTGATGCATTGGTGATAAGTTGAAGCTACAACTTTCATTCCATGGAGCCAAGGCCTACCTAAAATAACATTGCAATAGGAAAGGTTATCTATAACACAAAATTTTTGGTATGAATTTAACCCTTCGATATAAATCTGGAGGTTGATGTCCCCCAATGTCCTCTTGGTTTCACCACTGAAACCGACTAGCACCGATGTTCTAGGAATGATTTCTGAATCCAGGATGTTCATCTTCTTGAGGACATCATGTTGGATAATGTTGACCGAGCTGCCACTATCCACTAGGATCATGCGTACATAATGGTTAGAGATAAATAAAGTAATAATCATACCGTCATGATGAGGGTCCTGAATGTTTAGCTTGTCTTCCTCATCGAAGAAGATTCTCTTGTCTGTTGTTAATGTGGTTGACACTATTGGATTATCCCCGTTATCCATCTTGATCTCCTTGGCGAATCTTTTTGCTGCAGGGAAAGAAGTTCCACATATGTCTGAACCTCCAGAGATGAAATTAACTGCCCCCACTTCCAGCTTGTCCTGTTGAGGATCCTGGATCCTTAAATTGAAAAAGATTCTCTGATCAGTTACTCGAGTGGTGGGGATGAGTGGCCTTCTCTCATTATCCAACTCGAATTCTTCTACGGGACTTTCTCCTATAGCACAAGAATCTCTAAACAATTCGTAGTCTCTGGAGACAAAGTTGATCACATGGGCATATGGCGGCGGTGGTGTTGCTTTCTGTGGAAGATTTTCAGGATCATGGATCTTGAATTTCTTTCTTCCCAAGAGTTCTTTAAAGTGACCCTTGCTCAGGAGGTATCCAATTTCTTTCCTTAAGCCGATGCACTCTTCTGTCGCGTGGCCAAAATCTTCGTGGAAGGCGCACCACTTAGACTTGTCCTTGAAGCCGACAACCTTCTCATTCTTTCGGGGCCACCTTGCTTTTTCTCCCAGATCCTTCATGGCACAAATTAAGCCATGAGTATCTACAGAGAAACAATAGTCGGAGATGCAAGGATAGTCTTCATCGTCATCTCCTTCTTCAACTGCCCGTACGTTCTGATTGTTGAACTTGGCGTACGGCTTTGAATTGTTGTTCCTATTCCAAGATCCTTTATTCTTCTCGGGAGTTTCTTGTTTCGTTTGTCCCGCGAGACGATCCTGGATCTTTTTATCTTCTTCTAAGCGAATGTATCTCAATGCCCTGTTTCTGACTTCATCTAATGTCCTGCACGGAGTCATCACTAAATCATCATAAAAAGGGGAGCTCTTTTGAATTCCCATCTTGAATGCTTCAACAGCAGTAGTCATATCAAGGTTTGGGATTTCTAGAGCTTCCTTGCCGAACCTGGTAACGAAATCCCTAAGGGATTCATCACTAGGTTGGATAACACGATATAAATCACTGGTTAACCTCTCAAATTTCCGACTACAGAAAAATTGAGTGTTAAACAAATTAACTAAATGAGAGAAAGATGTAACCGACAAATGGGGGAGACTTAGCAGCCATTTTAGTGCAGCTCCCGTTAGTGTGGCTCCAAATCCTTTGCAAAGGCAAGCCTCCTTGAGTCTTTCAGGAACAGGATTAATTTCCATCCTTTCCCTATATTGGGCAACATGTTCCTCAGGATCGGTGCTCCCATCATATGTCTTCATGTTGGGAGTTTGGAACCGCTTCGGGATTTCAGCATCACATATGGGCGGAGCGAATCTGGATAATCTGTGACTTCCCTCCGGTATATCAGGAATTGGACGTATCACTCCCGGGACACTGGATATCATATCCTTTAGCTTCTGTAACTCCTTGGCCATGGCCTGGTTGATACCTGAATCCTGCATGGGAACATGGTTAGTATCTAAAGATATAGGATCGTACCAATTACCTCTCTGTTGGGTGGAGTTTGGTATTCCAGACGAGTATCTGGGATAAGAGGAATCAGCAATCGGAGTGGGTCCTCCAGAAGCAATGGTCTGCATGGGGATTTTGTCCCCATCGTGGACTTCGAAAGATCGTAGGTGCTGGATTCCTGAGGATCCTTGATCCCGAATAAAGGACCCTTGAGGTTGAGAGTTATAGGACCCTTGAATATATAACATAGAGGATCCTGGTGGGATGACTAATGACCCCTGCTGAAATAGCGAGGATCCTTGAGCTTGTTGACCCATGGACCCTTGTTGAAGGATGTATGATCCTGACTGGAACAGTGAGGATCCTTGATCATGCTGACCCATGGATCCATGTTGAAGGATGGATGATCCTGGCTGAAACATTGAGAATCCTTGAGCTTGTTGACCCATGGACCCCTGTTGAAGGATGGATGATCCTTGTGAAAGCTGAGCCATGGATCCTGGGGAGGTGAAATCCAGCATCCTAGGCATCAGGGGGAGTGAGATCCTCTGCTGGCCTCTTAGTCTTCTTAAGATCTTCTATCTCACGAAGAATCCTTTGGTTGGTCTTGTTCTGCTGCTCCATATATGCTTTAACCTGCGAAAACATAGATGAAATATCACTGTTAGTGTTAACCACCGGGGCAGCAACATCGGTTTTCGAGCTCTGGAAGATTGGTAGTTGCGTCTTGCTTCCAGCAGCAGTAGTTCGTTGTGTTCCCGTGATTGGCGGAGGCATTGGTGGCAAAGTCCTTGATGAGAGAGAAATCGATGATGGCATGGTTGACGACGCAGAGGTGGATTGAGAGGCCATTGCGAGTGTTTAGGGTATGGAAAAATCGAAAATTGATGGGAGTAATATGGATTATAGCACCGATCGCCCCACGGTGGGCGCCAAATTGTTTTGGACAAAAATCAGCTAAGGATCAAGTATCCAAATTTGTTATGTGAGGTAAGGTGCTGACTTGATAATGACAAGTGTATAAGTGTGAGATTAATGAACACAACGGTTTGATCACGAGGGAAAAGCCCTTAACCAAGATAGTCTTACTTCGGTCAAAACTTATCGAGGTAATCTTTGAAGAAATGACGTCGGTCAAGGATTAATAAGCTAATCTTTGGTCAAGTCACTTCACTCAAGGATCAACAAGGTAACCTTTGGTCGATGAGTATATGATTATCGTGGTCTCCGGCACAAAAAACCCCCGGACAGTGAAAACTATCACCGTCGACTATATTAATAAACAAAAGGTGGTTACAAATGCGGTGGAGTATATGATCGAGATTACAAAGTATGCTAGTGTGTAGAGAGAATACTTGCTTCTGCTCTAGTGTGTGTGTAAGTACATGTGTTTACCTACTCGATCATAGCTCCTTTAAATAAGATAACTACAAATAACAATATTTCCTAATTACCCGGAAGTCTTCCATTTAGCCGCTCCACGACCTTTGACCACGTGCCAATAGCCATCCAGTAGCGACATAAGCGGTAGACCAAGTCTAGATACCGTTGTTGTTATTTAAAAATCAATCTTCTAGAGAATTCGTCCATAATCAGCTATGTTGAATTAGGATCCTGGATCCACGTTCCAGCTAGAAGCTGTCCTGTGAGGATAATTGATGCAAGTTCGTCTTAAAGTTGCTACACCTGTTTAACACATCACCATACAGACACTAAGATCACGTGTAGTCAAAACTTTCGGTCGTTTTACTTAGTCACTACGCTTAGTTTAAATTAGGAATGAGCGTTTTAAGTATATGACCGATTGGAACCGCAACGAGTAATTTAAAAAAAATTATAAAATATATCAGAATACTGATAAAACGAGTCGCAACGAGTAAACTGTTACGTTAAACAAGGCAAGACGAGTTAGTTACTAATTAACTACTCGAATAGGGAATGTAAACAAGGTAAGCTAGTCACGACGAGTTAACTACATATAAACTACTCGTATGGTTAATGTGAATGAGGTAAACTTATTAAGATGGGTTAATTACTAATAAAATACTCGTATCAGGAATGCAAACAAGGTAAACTAGTCACAACGAGTTAACTACATATAAACTACTCATATGCGTAATGTTAACCAGGTAAACTTATCAAGATGAGTTAATTACTAATAAAATACTCGTACCGGTAATTTAAACTAGTTGTTGACTGAGATCTACTCGTAACGACTACTTGACCTATCAAACTAACCATTCCGGTTAGTGTTTTGTTAAACTAACAGGTTTGATGTATTTGGTAAGCAAACGCATCGTCGTGGTTAGTTTGATAAACTACTCGTGTCTCGTAAAGTTTTAAAATATACTCGTCGCGACTAAATGATTTCTTATTTACTAGTGGGCGTTGATTACGAGGCTTGAAATTTATTTAATCGTTACAAGTAGTTGATTAGCGAAACTTGTCGTTATGGTTAGTTTTTGGACACATGGGAAGTTTTAATGGGTTATACAAACTACTCGTGTGTAATCATAAACTATTCGTCACGACTAGTTTATAATACATATTTTAGGAATTTGTTGAAAATGACACCTAAAACCTGAAAAATGTATTCATAAACGCTTATTTTGGGAATTTTCCCTTGCTATTTTTATTCACCTTTTCGTATTTATTACCACAAGGTGGATAGGCAATGTTTGGGAAAAAAAAAGGATTTGGGGGTGGTTAGAGCATTCGCATTTCATTCTCCAAATTTTGTGAGAGGATTCCCTGTTTTCTGGAGATGGTTAAAGTGATTGTGAGAGGAGCAACGAGAAAATGTTACTTTTCATGGTTAAATTTAGAGAAACACACCGTTCACCTCTATAATTTTTTAATGTTTTGAAAGTGGTTGGGAGTGAAATAGAGAGAAAATGTAATGATAAAAGTATAAAAAAAATTATTATTTAATTAAAAATGAGAGAGAAAAGATGATGTTTTTAATATAATTATAGAGATGTAGATGGAGATTGGATTGAGAATGTTGTTACTGTTTCGGGTAAGATTATATGATTAGAGGTGTGTAAACCGGTTTAAAACTTAAAATTGGTTTAGACTGAAACTGGTTCAGTTTGGTCTATGAAAGTCAAAACTAGTTTATGACTGGTTTCGGTTCGGGTTGAAACCGGTTTCTTGACCAGGTTACAATCGGTTTCAGTTCGAATTTTGATTGGTTTGGAATCGGTTTCTTTCTCCCAGCTCTTTGTTTTTTTCTCTTGATTATCTCAAATTAGTGGTTCTAATTGAGTTCTCTAGTTCTCTCATTTAGAAGAGTTCTCTCTTGATCCTACCCCTATATATATATATATATATTTGTGAGAAGTAAAAAACAAAAAAGAAAAAACCGCACAAAGGATGGAGGCTCAAGTGCACGGATGCATTAACGTCGTACGTCCCACATGTGGGTGACACCAAGCTTTGGGATGGGTTACAAATAGAGCGATGGAGGTAGTCTAATAGGAAGTTAGCATTGAAAATGAAAAAAAAGTAAAGGACCAAATCTAAAATCAATTAAAATCTCTGTAATTCACTCAAGAAAGAAGTTGGAATACTTCACTCACGAAAGAAGTTGGAATACTGTAACATCACGGAAATTTTGACCCAAAAATGTCAAATTTAAAAGTCAATGGATCAATTTTGCCAAATTCCAAACCCCAGGGTCTAAAATGAAAATTCTGTTTTCTTGTCCATTCGTGATACGCGACGGGACAAAAGACAAGCCCTTCGCGTACCGCGACAGGCTTGGTCAAAGATTCTAGAAGAAGTCAACAGGGATAAGCGATCGCTGTTGAACCAACGTCATCGCGTATCGCGATGACGTGGTCTGACACAATGTGACACGTGTGCCACGTGGTAGACGGTGGTACTAAGTGTCACCACGTGGCAGACAGATCGCCACGTTTCGCCACGCGGCACAACGCCTGCCACGTGCCGCCAAGTGGCAAGTCTATATAGCTGACTCAGGCAGCCTACGTCGCGATACGCGACTGGTATGCCAGGGAGGCCGTCGTGTACCGCGACAGGATCCAAAATCTTTCCTATAAATAGCAAGTCCGGGATCTTCAAATCTCACACTAAAACACATATACTACTCTCTCTCTAACCTCTCTCTAAAACATTGGGAAGCGTGCCTCGATCCACCTCGAAATCCGTACCTCGATTCCTCGATTTCCGTGCCATACCTCGATATTTGTGCCATTTCCCAACGACATTCCAAACAAGAAGGTGGTGCTATTTCGACGTCCCGACGATCATCTCAAAGTACGTGCCGTGAAGTGTTGTTGTCTCGATAAGCGTGACTAGAGAAGGTGTTGATCGAAAAGGTAAAGAAGGCAAGGAGACGACGAAGTACTGCTCATTTGAATAGGGTTTAATAAGCCGACGAAGTTAGGCATAATGCCCGAATAAAATAATAATAAAATATTATAAAGGCTTAAACCTTAAGTCGAGGTTATACTCGATACCTCGATAAAGGAAAAGAAATACATAACAAAGAAAAGAAAAGAAATGTGAAAGTATATATATAAGTATATATATATATATGTGTGTGTGTATAATAATTGTTTGTTATAAATATTATTTAAATAATAATGAGTATTCTTAAATAATAAGAAAATGATACGTTTCTTAAAGAAGAAGAAACGTAGGGTTTTATAAATAAACTAAAGGTTTATAATATTACTTTTAAAACAAAAGGTTTTAAAGTAAAAGAAATTATGGACTAAAGGTTAATCGAGGTAAAGTTTATAAAATAAGACTAAAGGTCTTAAGCCGGATTGTATATCCGACTAACAAAAGTTATACTCGTACTATAGGTGCGACATAGCAAGGGAAAGACCCTCGGGCGGTGTTGAAAGCCGATCCAAAGCAAAAATGTGAATACGCCCCAAACTTTTAAACTTGTTTTTCAAACGAGTCAATGTGTTATATGAAAAACTTTACATGAGACTAAGTGTCTCTAAAACATTTATAAACAAAAGTAAAAGCCTATCCCTCAGGCTGTCGTGTACGTTTGTCTGGATCCTTACATATGTGGTAGTACGCTATGTGCGCATCGCACCACACCCGGTCGTAGTACGCTTTCCTGCGGGGAGCACAACCTTGTGTATACGAACGGTACTTAAATAAGTTGAACGCTGCGGTGTTTGCTGGGGTACTTAGGTAGAGACTTGAGTTTGTAAATTGTATTATAACTTTGTTATTCCTAAGCCAAGATGGGCCGAGGCTTGCATAACCTTCAAGGGGTAATAAAGTAAAAGAAAATATTTTAGCGTCAGCATATTCACCAGCATTCGTTGCTGACGTATTTTCTAATATTTTGCAGGTAACCAAGAATAGAGCTTGAAGGACGAAGGGCTCAAGAATCCGATGGCTTGGATATTTTTGTTTAAATATTAAATATGATGGTTTTGTAAAACTTATAAACAAGTAAACCTAAACGAGACTTTTGTCTCGCCTTTTGTATTGTAAATATTTATAACTTAAATCCACATGTTTTATAAAGTCTTCCGCATTAACCCGCAACTCTGATTTAATTACAATTGTGGTACCAACTATTGATCACACTCCTAGGCCTAAGATGGGGTGTAATAGTTGGTATCAGAGCCATCGACCTTAGCGAATCGGGTTTCATAAAACAATACCCAAGCTTCGATCCAAGCATAGGAAAATATTTACTTGTTTATTTGAATAGAGATAAGATTGGTTGGTAACCCTTTCTTTCCCTCTCCTCAATCTAAACCACCTAATTTAGATGTTATTCGAGGAATTAATGGAGTATGATCATCATGAAGCAAGAAGAGCAGGAAAATATTACAAATTCCCAAACGACATCATGAGTAAGGATTATTTCGAAGCATTCTTCAATACCAACGAGGAACATGAGCAACACTCCAATATTGAACCAAGTCCCATCTATCATCTAAATAACACTCCAAATCAAGTATACCAAGCACCAAGGCACTCGAGTTATCACCCGTCAGGTTTACCTATTTACCAACCATCCGAAATCCCAATATATCATCCTTCCGAACTTCCTACCTATCAACCAATGGAGATCCCACCATACTACCCATCAGAAGTTCCAATTTATGTACCGGCGAATCCCCATCCCTCATACGCTTTCCTCTCCGATCTACCAATCAAGGAAGAGCCAAAATCTCCCTCATCCGACTGGATGCAATGCCACTCCGATCAGCGAAGGTGGCATACCGGAAATTCTACCATGGACTCTGCAAACTCACGTCTCAACAATGAAGAAACATCTCGCAAGCCCAAAATAAGGGTAACAATGTCGTACGAGAAGTTTCACGTGCCTGCGATGTCAAAAGAGACTACCCAAATAATGGAGGAAGAGGAACCGGAGGAAGAGGAACCAGAAGAGGAAACGGAAAAAGATTCAGAAGAGGAATACCCTGACAACCCAAATGAGATAACAACACCAATCGAAGAACCATTCTCTCAGCAAACCCCAAACTATGGTTCTGTCGATCCTTACATGCAATTTCTTCAAGAACTCAAGGGCAAAGCATCATCAAGCTTCCCACCGTACTCAGGAAAGATTCCATAAGTTGAAGAACAAGCAAAAGAGATCCAAGAACAGAATGAAGCTGCTGAAGCTTTCTTCAACTATCAATCCGATGTGACTGCTTCTCCGTATAGGGATCCAAGGAATCATTTCGATGTTGTCATGATGGGTACCGTGATCCACCACCTCGCTATGGTTATCCCAATGACATTACCCAGTCACAGGAGGAACATCTTGATCTAGCCCTACATGAGACGGATGAATTGAGGAAGAAGATAACTATTGATGGGAAGAAAAAGAAGAAGATAGGAGAGACGCTTCTTCGAAAGTGCAACAAGCTACCAAGGTTGTGAAGAAATTCATGAAGGATTGAGATGATGATGAAGACATGTTTGCAAGAGATGAAGTTTATGTGTTAAAATAGTTTGTATGTTATGTGTAACATATGTTGTAATAAGAAAATAAGGATAGGTATATATATATCGTTTATACAATATATATAAGGATGTTATAAAGTAACATATATATCATTTTTATGATATATATGTATGTGAAATAAATAAAACTTGTGTTTTAAGAAAAGAAATATGTTAAATTTTAGATAAAAGAAAAAGATTGAAAAGAATAAAAGATAAAAATGTCTCGACAAAGTGATAACCGAGAGGCTTCCCGAAAAGAAGCCGAAAAACGAGAAGAAAAAGGAAATGGTCCTGAAAAAGAACAAGAGGAACCGATTCCCGACAAATACATGAAACAAATTCAAAGAATAGTAAAAGATGTCGTGAGGGCCGAAACTGAACTTAGATCTCAATCTAGACAAACTAAACATTCACAATCTGCCAACCCTTCTCGAAAATTTGTTTCTAAACCTCGTTCTAGACCTTCTCATATGGAAGAAAGTGTCTACTAGTCAAACGCTGATGGAGGAATCCGTCAAGAATTTAAAAGGTTAAAGATAAGTGGATGCTCGTTTAAAAATTTCAAGTACTATGGACCGAAAGAATTCCATGGTGACAAGGGAGCCATCACGACCGTGAGGTGGCTTGAAGAAATGGAGACGATTGTAATAACAAGCAAATGTTCTGATCAAGAGAAGATCCAATATTCTGCTCTAATGTTTAAAGGGGAAGCGCTTGAGTGGTGGAATACGCTGCTTATGAGTAGAGGAAGGGAGATGATGTATAACCTAACTTGGAATGAGTTTAAGGAGTTGATGATGGCAAAGTTTAGTCAGATGCATGAGACGGACCAAATCCAAACCAAATTCTTGAATCACAAGGTTTTTGGAACAAACCTTCATGAGTATAACACAAAATTTCACGAATATTGTCGCTTGGTTCCCCAGCTGGTTACTCCTGAATCCAGCAAAGTAACACGTTATATTTGGGGACTACCATGAGGGATTCGTGACATGGTGAGGTCTCACTTACCACAAACGGTTGACTCTGCGATGGAGTTAGCTGGATACTTGATGGGCGGAATGATCCGCAACAAGGAGGAGGATAAGAAGGTCGTAACAACGCACGGCCAAAGAAGAACGAGTGAAGGCAATCGATTCAAGGGAAAGGGTGTGAATCAACAAACTAGATTCAACTCAAACGCTACGCCCTGCAAAATATGTAAAAGATATCACAAAGGTCGATGCAACTTTGCTCCATCTTCTACAACAAGAGTCTGTGAATCGCGTCATAGACCCGGGCACGCTGCGGCCGATTGTTGGAAGAAGAAGATGACCTGCTACAACTGCAAAGAAATGGGATATCTTAGCTTTGAATGCCCCAATAAAAAACCCGCGAATGGTGGTGCGAGTGATAGTGGTCAAAAGAATGAGCCCAAGAAGGGCAATGCAAGAGTCTTCGTCCTTGATACAAAGGAAACCATTACCGGTACGTTCCTAGTTAACAACACTTATGCTAGAGTCTTGTTTGATTCAGGTGCCAACTTAAGTTTTATAGATTATAACTTTTGTAGTCTATTAAACGAACCTCTAATCAAACTTAATAAAACTCTAAGCGTTGAGACCGCTAGTGGCGAAATTGTTAAGATCTCTGAAACTTTAGAAAACGGAAAAATTTTATTAGCTGGTTATATTCTGCCTATCCAACTGTTGCCTATGACTCTTGTAGGTTTTGATATTGTATTGGGTATGGATTGGTTATCCGACAATCATGCTCGTATCTTTTTCAATAGTAAGACCATTGAACTTCGAGCCCCTGATAAATGAACCATACGAATTGAAGGGGATAAAGACGCTGGCCGAGTTAGCCTAATCTCCATGATAAGGGCTAACAATGTTTAAATCAAGGATTCTTAGCATTCATGGCCTATGTCACCAAAGAATTTAAACCCAAAGAAATCAAAGAAGTTCCTGTTGTTTCCGATTATGCGATGTCTTTCCTGACGAACTTCCTGGAATCCCTCCCGATCGCGAAGTAGAGTTTAGAATCGATCTCATTCCTGGTACTGCTCCGATCGCCAAAGCTTCATATCTCCTCGCACCAACTGAAATGAAGGAGTTAAAGAAACAACTCGACGAACTTCTCGAGAAAGGCTTCATTCGACCAAGTTCATCGACATGGGAAGCGCCAATACTTTTTGTCAAAAAGAAGGATGAATCCATGCGTATGTGCATCGACTACCGAGCTCTCAATAAAGTCATAATCAAGAATCGCTATCCACTCCCTCGAATCGATGATCTATTCGACCAAATCCAAGGTGCTAGTTTCTTTTCTAAAATCGATCTTCGTTCCGGATATCACCAACTCAAAGTTCAATCCGAAGATATCCCGAAAACTGCATTCCGAACAAGGTATGGACATTATGAGTTCACGGTCATGCCGTTTGGACTTACTAATACTCCAACTGTGTTATGGATATGATGAATCGAATTTGTAAGCCTTACTTGGATAAATTTGTTATCGTATTCATCGACGACATACTCATTTACTCTAAGTCTAAGGACGATCATGAAAATCATCTTCGAACCTTGCTTGAAATTCTAAGAACCGAGAAGTTGTACGCTAAATTCTCGAAATGCGAATTTTGGTTTCCTGAGGTACAATTCCTTGGTCACATCATAAACGTCAACGGTATTCAAGTCCATCCCGCTAAGATTGAAGCTATCTCTAAGTGGGAGATCCCGAAATCGCCAACCGAGATCCGAAGTTTCTTAAGATTGGCCGGCTATTACCGTAGGTTCATTGAAAACTTTTCCCGAATTGTTGTTCCTCTAAATTCTTTGACTCGCAAAAATATCAAGTATGAATGGGGAACAAAACAACAAGAGGCGCTCGATATACTCAAACAAAAGCTTACCCGAGCACCTATACTGGCCTTGCCAGAAGGTACTGAAGATTTTGTTGTCTTTAGTGATGCGTCTCATTCCGGCTTGGGATGTGTACTAATGCAACGAAAGAAAGTAAACGCTTACGCCTCTCGTCAACTTAAAGTACACGAAAAGAACTATACAACTCACGACCTAGAATTAGGCGCCATAATATTTGCACTTAAGATATGGAGGCACTATCTCTATGGAGTCAGATTTACCGTGTACACTGATCATAAATGCTTAAATCACATATTCGATCAAAAAGAACTTAACATGCGCCAACGACGCTGGATGGAAACTCTTAACGACTACGACTGTGAAATCATTTACCATGAAGGCAAAGCCAACATGGTGGCTGACTCCTTGAGTCGTAAAGAGCACGAAAAGCCAAAAAGAGTCCGAGCGTTAAGGCTAGAACTTCAAGTCGATCTTTTCGAACAAATCAAATCTGCCCATACTCAAGCGATCAATGAAAACCAAATCTCCGACGAAAAGCGTAATGGTACCATTGACTCGCTAGTCAAAGGTGATGATGGTATCCTTAGAATGGGAAACCGAATCTGGGTACCAATCGTTGGGAACTTGCGTGAGAAAATTATGAACGAAGCTCACAAGACCAAATACATGATGCACCCCAGTAGTGACAAAATGTACCAAAATCTTAAACCTAACTACCGGTGGAATGGAATGAAAAAGGATATCGCTTCGCATGTTACGAAATGTTTAACTTGTTTGAAAGTCAAGGCCGAATGACAAAAGCCTTCGGGATTGCTTCAGCAACCCGAACTTCCCGTATGGAAGAGGAAGTTAATAACAATGTATTTCATAACCAAACTCCCAAAGATGACTCGAAAACATAATGCTATTTGGGTGATTGTGGATAGATTAACTAAATCCGCTCACTTCATACCTATCAATGAGTCGTATTCAACGGATAGATTAGCGCGTATTTATGTGAACAACATTGTCACTTTGCATGAGTACCGCTATCTATAATCTCTGAACGAAAAAGTCGTTTCACGTCTCATTTCTGGAATAGCTTCCAACAATCATTAGGCACTAAGCTAAACCTTAGCACTGCTTATCATCCACAAACTGATGGGCAAAGCGAAAGGACGATTCAAACGTTGGAAGACATGCTCCGTGCTTGTGTGATAGACTTAGGTGGAAGTTGGGACGAACACTTACCCCTAATGGAATTCTCGTATAACAATAGTTATCACACAAGTATTCAAGTTTGCTTACAAACTTTTAAACTTGTTTTTTAAACGAGTCAATGTGTTATGTGAAAAACTTTACATGAGACTAAGTGTGTCTAAAACATTTATAAACAAAAGTAAAAGCCTATCCCTCAGGGTGTCCTGTACGTTTGTCTGGATCCTTACATATGTGGTAGTACGCGGTGTGCGCATTGTACCACATCTGGTCGTAGTACGCTTTCCTACGGGAGCACAACCTTGTGCATACGAACGGTACTTAACTAAGTTGAACGCTGCAGTGTTTGCTGGGCTACATAGTTAGAGACTTGAGTTTGTAAATTGTATAACTTTGTTATTCCTAAGCCAAGATGGGCCGAGGCTTGCGTAACCCTCGAGGGGTAGTAAAGTAAAAGAAAATATTTGCAGGTAACCAAGAATAGAGCTTGAAGGACGAAGGGCTCAAGAATCCGATGACCTGGATATTTTTGTTTAAATATTAAATATGATGGTTTTGTAAAACTTATAAACAAGTAAACCTAAACGAGACTTTTGTCTCGTCTTTTGTATTGTAAATATTTATTACTTAAATCCACATGTTTTATAAAGTCTTCCACATTAACCCGCAACTCTGATTTAATTACAATTGTGGTACCAACTATTGATCACACTCCTAGGCCTAAGATGGGGGTGTGACAAATACCATAAATTCCTTATTTCAGTTGTTTAATCCTCTGTTTTAATCATATTCAATCAAGGTTATCCATGTGATAAATGGGCTTATTTTTCGGGAAATAAGCAAATGATAAATGGGTTAGAATTATATGTGAGGCTACAATATTGAAACAAACATGCTTTTGCATACAGTTATAAGTTATGCATTTATACAATGTCTCTAAAAATTTTGAAGTTTTGTGTATTTATATGATTTGTGAATCTTAAGTTTCTTTGTAAGCACTCGACATGTTGATACTAAAAATAAAAGCCATTTCCGCCGTTAATTGTGCTCTAGAAATGTATTGTGAATTAAAAGTCGCTGGACGCACACTGGGTGTTTGTTGAAATGTTATAGACAAATTTGCTGTCATGGGTTATGCCGGTATAAGATTTTGCAAGACTCTTTCTAAATCGAGATACTAAAGAACGAAAAAGAATAAGATATTGTTGTCGTTCGCGTTGCTCGATCCAATTAAGACCAACAAGAATAAATGAATATATATTATTTACATGCTTATAACATTAATTAATTGATACATGGCAGCTCTAGCAGGTCAAAAATAAAAATAAAATACATGGTAGCTTTCCATATAGAAGCGCGATAAAAATATATAGCACAATAGAAGTGGAATGGAAAAGAAAAATAAAAATTTATGCAAATTGAGTCATTTTTAAGCATCTATTTAGTTTCTCTGCCTCTTCAAATCACTACCTCCAAATACCAATGCCTTGCTCATGGTTTCCTCTACAATCATAAAAAACTTCTGTCTCCACTGCTTCTTGAACAACAAGATTCCAGTAACACCCCAAAAACCTGTTGTAAATCCACAAGTTATGTCAACATAAAACCATAATTTTTGGTTCATCGGCATCTTTGTATCTGTTCTTGCATAGGTGGCTGGTGGGACTTCATGATTGGAGCAATTATTTGGGAGAGGAGCACCACAAAGATCCTTGTTACCAACATATATTGATGGGAACTCTTCTTGTAAAGTTATTGTGCGACAAATTCATATAGCTCAAAACGTTCAAAGCTGTCGCGCTAGGAGGGATCATCCCTGTAAATTGGTTGTTTGATAAATTGAGAGAATTTAGCGCCTTCATGTCTCCAATGTTATGTGGAATACTCCCACTTAGGTGATTATGAGACAAATTGAGACCCACCAACAAAGAAAGTCTACTTATCTCTAGAGGGATCTCTCCTGCGAGTTTATTGCTTGATAGGTCCATATTAAAAACTAAACTAAGAGTTTTTGAATATTCGACATTCATTCCTTTCATGACCTGAAGGACACTCATACTAAAAGTGTAACTTTCGGTAAGAGTACCTGTTGTCTTACCTCAACAATCCCGTTCAACTGTCCAAAACACTGAGGGATGGATCATGTTTAGTTATTGAGTGCGACATCCAATATTTGAAGATATGAACATTTACACAAAGATTGTGGAATTTTTCCTATGAAGTTGTTCTTATGCAACCTCAGTACCATCAAATAAATAAACTTTTCTCCATTCCATTTAGGTATGTTTCCCGAGAATTTGTTATTCCCCAAATCGAGAACTCTTAAAAACCTCAAATTCCCTAAATCTTGTGGAAGTTCACCATTAAAGTTATTGTCATTAAGCTTTAACCATGTTAATGATGAAGACATAATTCCTAAAGAACTTGGAAGGATTCCAGACAACCTATTTGAACTAAGTATCAAAATACTTAATTGTTGTAGATTTTCTATACAGCCGAGGATATTTCCAGACAACCAATTATTGGAAACATCAAGAAAAACCAAGAATGTTCTTTTGCAAAGTGACCTTGGAATTGACCTATTGAAAAGGTTATTTTGTAGAAGCAAAAACTCACCATAGTTTCCTTCAAACCCATTGATAGGATTCATTACAGGTAGATTCATCAAAGATCCACTCAGTTTGTTGTGAGACAGATCTAAGTAATAAATGGCGAGCATCTTCTAAAACAACAAGTTTGGTGAGTTGGCTAAATGAAACCAGAATTGTCCCATTTTACATATTAAATGACACTGAAAATACTTGTAAAGAAGATAGTCTTCCTAGAGATGTTGGGATTAGACATATTAGTTCGTTTGAATCAATAAATAACTCAGTTAAACTTGTTAATCTTCCCAAAGATTCGGGGATAACACTGGTAAATTGGTTTCTTTGAAGGTACAATTTGGTGATCTTTCCAAGAAATGGAGGAATACGACCGGTTAAATCGTTGTTAGATAGATCTAAAACTTCTAATGATTTTAATCTCACCAAAGCTACAAGGATTGAGCTGGCAAAGCTGTTGCACTTGAGATCTAAGACTATTAAATTGGTTAGTCTTCCAAGATATTTTGGAATTGAACCTTTTAATTGATTTCCACTTGAATCCAACATCTCAATCATACTGGGAACATGAAGACGTTTTTGTTGACAAGCCTATCATTTCTTCCCCAAAATAATTACCTGATATGCTTAATTCCTTCAAATGACATTGCCTCCAAATTTCAACAAGCTCAATGTGCTCAAAGTTATTATAAGAAACATCGAGCCTTTAGAAGGTTAGGCATGATAGGAATTAATGAGTTCAAATTGTTTCTTGAAAGATCAAGGACTGGTAGTCATGTTCACTAATTCATATGAAAATGCACCTTCAATTAAATTCTCACTAAAATCCAGATATTGTATGTTAAAATGAGCACTAAAATTACAATGAGTGGGTGAAAATGGGGCATTGTGAAGTCCGCACCTTGACAGATGCAATTCCAACAAAGAAGATATCATGTTCAGCTGGTTTATAGAGTCCCATGCCAGACTAAGATTATAGGATGAAAGATCAAGGAATTTTAAGGATGACAGGTTGTGAAAAAAGCGTGGGAGTTGACCTTCAAAAAGGTTTGAGCTAAGATCCAGATATTCGATGTTGGGAAGTATTTTACTTGAATTAAGATGAACAACAAGATCAACATTAGAAAGTCCACAGGCTCTTAAACTTAAATATGTTAATGACGGAATCATGTACATCACCATATCAATATTTTTTGCTTGACGGAGCTCCACGTGGCCCAAGTCAAGATGTTCGAGAGAGGAAAGGCCAGTAACCCATGCCATATCTTTTGGCATTAGCCTTCGTATAGACATTGGAGATGAACCAAGATCATGAACCAACAAATTGGAAAGATTTCCAATGTGATGGGGAATATTACCACTAAAACCTGCATTGGAGAGATTGAGGTAACATAGCTCTTTTAAAGATCCAATGAATTCAGGAATCTGACTTCCTAGAAAATTGTTCCCACTCAAATCCAGATGTCTAAGATGCCTCAACTCGGCTAAATATGTGGTCACCTTATCACCTACTAAGTAGTAATCTTCTTGACGGTCATCATAGATATATACCCTATAATTTCCTCTGAGATGAAGGCTAACAACACTTTCGTTGGCAGCATCACAACAGACTCCTTTCCATGAGCAGCAATCAATGCCAACCCAAGATGAGAGCATCTTGTACTCATCTTTGACGCTATGTTTGAACTTGAGTAGTGCTAGTCCCTCTTGTTCATGGTAGCTTACACTCAAATTCTGAGCACCCAATCAAGTATTGGTGGTTTCAACCAAAATATACTAAATAAAATGAGATGAAACCCCAAAGGCCAAAACCCACTGATTTCCCATATTTCAAACTCTAGTTACTTAATGTTTTTGCCCTAATTTTGTAAGAAACATGAGTCATTATGATGAACAAACTACATAAATGTTGATGCACACCTTGTTGCCCATGAAAGACTTTTCAAGTCGTTGTTGATGACCAGTCGACAAATTGTATTCACAAAATTGCCTTCTATTATTGGCCACTTTTTATGTCAACTTTAAGTAAATACTTGCCAAAAATTCCACATTTGAACAAGTCTTAAAGTTTGTATCTATAAAATTGTCTCCAGCGCACCCTACATGTTGTTTGAATTAACATATTTGAAAACTAAAGAAAACATAAAGAAGTTGTTTGGGCGGCGGTAACAAGTTAACAACTGAAGCGGCGTTAAACGAAGGTATATGGGGACGCCACATCGGCTTCCAATGTGTTTTTTTTTTGGGGGGGGGGGGGTAACGCTCGCGGCGTTATACCAAAACAAGTAACCTAAGGGCATTTTGGTATTTGATGAGGCTGCAAAAGAAACTTAATCACACGTGGACATAAAATTCAGATCCTTTTTTCTACCATTTTTTTATTTAAAAATAATTAAACAAAAGAACAATTTGCAAGTTTATTTGCACTATTTATTTTTGTGTTGATCTTCTGTAGTTTTAGTTACTTGTTCTGTTGGACTTTTATTTTTTAGTATATAGCCATACATAATTTGATCAAATATGTTAATTTGATTGTTAGATAATAAACACGTATAGGAAGATTGGTGATAAATCCTACAAATTTTGATCAACTGTTTTTAGTTATATTTACCTGTTTAATACTCTATCCGTCCCGTTAAAAGTGTCCGTATTTCCTTTTTTATTTTTCCTATTACAAATTCCATTTTTAAAATCTATTAACTAATTTTCAAGTTTACATTTAAACACACACAAATAACATTAATAAACAATATTTATTGACTCAATTTTCAAGGGCATTATTGTCATTTGGTAAGTAAAAAACAACAATTATTTAATCTACCTTAAACTTTGTGTTTTACAAACAAAGACACTTTGACCGGGACGGATGGAGTAGTATTTTTTATTTGTTACGTTTGATCGTCCCGTTTGTAATTGACCAATATTTCCCCCCTAGCAAAAATTTCCCTATTCACCACTAGTAACAAGTCAAACTGGGTTCGGGTTAAACATGTTACAAACAAAATGGAATTGAGTCAAACGGGCTGTTTTAAAAACGTCGCAACTTGATTCAGGTCAATCGCCTTGGCATGAACCATATAAAAAATCAACCGTTAGTCTACGTGATTTCTCACAAAAAACAAGTTAACCGGATTGTTTTAATGATCTCCTTCCTAAATTCTCTTGATTTTTCAATAAAACAAGTTGGGCCAAAACAGGCTGTTTTAAAGTTTCAGTTCAAGTTCAAATGAAACATCAAATCATTCCGAAAGAAAAGAGTTAGAACTCCATGACATTGATTCAACAAATGTTTGTTCGGTCTCAGTCCGGCCGACTGACCAGACCGAACCTAATTAAACCATATTGCATTACTTGGTCCAGTACTTGGTTATGGTTTTATCAGCTTTATCGATTTCGGTTCGGTTTGGTCTATGGTCAATTCACCCCTAGTTACCTTCTATAAAAAACAAATTATCTGTACTTGTTTTGTTGTGATCATTAACTTTAATCCCTAAATAAACTCGATAACTAAGTCTAATTTAGTAACATTAATACAGATTTTGGTAACCAACTAACCCAAGAACAGACCTGCTTTTGATATCTACATTTCAACCAAAACTACAACGGTTGCACATCATAGAACAAAACAGTAACATGGGAAGATTTATTGCAAATTCCTTACAAATTTATCAAAATATAAAAAAACACAATAGCCTTATTAAAATGAAAATTCATTTTTAGTTACGGTTTTCCTCTCTTCATCTTCGCGACTCTTACCATGAATGCAACGTAAATCTTATCCATGTTAACTTCGGAAAACCCGAAAAGCTTGTGCCTCCAAGTTTTATTGAACAACAAAACTCCAATAATACCCCAAAAACCTGTTGCAAAACCATACATAACGTCCAAGTAAAGCCACACTTTCTTCTGCCAATGGGCTTCCTTGTATGTATTCTTGCTTCTAGAGGTCATCGGGTCTTTATGATTGGAGCAACTCTTTGGAAGTGGCATACCACAAAGATCTTTGTTCCCAGCGTATATTGATGGATCAATAAGAGTCCGCAATTGATTTCCCGTTGGAATTTGTCCTCTTAAGTTGTTGTGAGACAAATTCAAATGGATCAGAAAATTCAATGCCGCCATGCTAAGAGGAATCATCCCTGTCAACTTGTTTTCCGATAAATCGAGAGAAGTTAGTTCCTTCATGTTTCCAATACTTTTTGGAATGCTCCCGCTTAGATGATTATGAGACAAATTGAGGCCCATCAACCTAGAAAGCAGTGTGAGCTCTTTAGGTATTTCACCAGTTAGTTTATTGCTCGAAAGGTCCATGTTAGTGACTAATTCGAGTGTTGTTGTATATTGAAGTTCGGTACCTTTTATTACTTGAATTACATTCTCATCAAAGTCTAACATTTTCCGTATATTCGAGCATATATGTAACCGTAACCATGTTATTCAACTTACCCAAACAACGGGGGATTGAGCCTGTTAACTTGTTGTGTGCAACATCCAGAATTTGAAGATACGACAATTTGCACAAACATCTAGGGATTCTTCCAGTGAAGTTATTTTTATGTAGTCTAAGAACCATCAAACCAGTAGATATTTCTCCAATCCATTTGGGTATGCATCCAGAGAAATTATTATCACCCCAATCTAAGACTCTTAAGTTCAACTTGCGTAAATTGTGAGGAAGCTCTCCGATGAGCTTGTTGTCATCCAATTTTAACCATTCTAACCATGAAAGTTGGTCCAAAGATCTCGGAAAGACACCCGAAAGTTCATTTGAGCTTAATAACATCTTCTGCAACCTCCTTAGGTTCCCCAGACAGTTGGGAATCTTCCCAGTCAGCCTATTTCGAGAAATATCAAGAAATGTCAAATTTGTCCTTTTGCAAAATGACCTTGGTATAGACCCACTGAAAAGGTTATTTTGCAAAAGTAGTGATTCATGATATTCATATCTAAAGCCACTGGAAGGTTTTCCGAAAGGAAGGTTTTTCAGGGGCCCATGAAGGTTGTTGTGAGAGAGATCTAAGATGGAAATGATGTGCATCTTCCGAAACCATGTGGGCAAAGGACCTGAGATGCTAGCATTGGACAACACTAACTCCTCAAGATTCTTCTGAGTTTGAAGCCATTGTGGAAGCCCATCTAGAATCTTGCAAGAACCAAGTCGAGCGACTTTCAATTGGAATGGAGGTATCCATTGACGTGAAACATTAAAAATCAACTTACTGTTAGAACCTGCATCCAAGTACTTCACATTGAGAGGCTAGCAAAATGAGCTTCCGAAAGGAACCCTGTAAATGAATTTTGGGAGATATCTAGAAAATCAAGTTTTCTAAGTTGCCCAACTGAAACCGGAACTGTTCCATTCAAAAAATTTGACAGCACCGAAAACACTTTTAATGAAGCTAGTCTCCCAAGACATGCCGGAATTGGTCCGTTTAACCAATTTGAAGATAGATCTAGAACTTCTAATGATCTTAAACTCCCCAAAGCTTCAGGGATTAGACCTGCCAATCTGTTTGATCCGAGATGTAAGACTCTTAAATTTGTCAACCGCCTAATGGCTTCTGGGATTGAACCATTTAATAGATTATAATCAAAATATAACTCCTCTAAAGCATATTGGGAACATTGAGATACGATGGTTGAAGGGCCAACCATTTCATCTCCAATACGAGTGCCTGTTACAATATATTCTTTCAAGTAACACTGCCTCCAGATTTCAACATGCTCGACCCGCTCATACATATTACCAGAAAGGTCAAGCTTTAGAAGATTAGGCATGACAGGCGTTGATGAATTAAGATGGTTGTCTGAAAGGTCAAGGGATGCCAGGGAACTCAAATTTGTTAAAACAGATGGAAATCCGCTTCCAATGTAATTCTGGCTAAGATCTAACTGTTTGATGTTGGGAAGTGATCTACTCAAATTAAGATGAGGACCAAGATCAGCATTAGTAAGTCCACAATCTCTCAAATTCAACTCTATCAATGAAGGGATCATGTTGAGCAACATGGCACGATTTCGTGCACCGCTAAGAACCACACTACGCAAAACAAGGCGTTCAAGTGATGAAAGGCGAGAAAACCATGCCATATCATCCACTTTCAGCTGCGTGTATGAGAATGCACTGAGATCCAAAACCTTCAAACTAGAAAGGTTTCCAATGCTATGTGGAATTACACCACCGAAAGCTGAATTAGAGAGGTTGAGGTAACGAAGCTTTTTCAGGGATCCAACGAATTTAGGGATACGACTTCCATTAAAGTTATTCCCGCTCAAGTCTAGATATTCCAGATGCCTCAACTCTGCCAAAGAAGAGTCCACCTCATCACCAACTAACACTAAGAAGCAATTTTTGCCAGCATAGTAGTAATCGTCATTGGTATTTGAAATGGACCCTGAATGTAAAAAGTTAGCTTCCATCTTCCTACTTCCCCTAAGACTAAGACCGACAACGTTTCCAGTGACATCATCACAGTAGACTCTTTCCCATTGACAACAGTCATTGCCAACCCATGATGAGAGCATCATGAGTTCATCTCTGACGGTGTGTTTGAACTTAAGAAGAGCTAGTCGCTCTTCTTTAGAGCAACCCACTGTCGTATTTGGAGCACCCATACCCGTATATATGGTTGCCATTGTGAGAAAACTTACAAAAATGAAATGGAGTCCCGAACCCCACTGATTTCTCATGATTCAAGTATTCAATGGAAATTTAGTTTTAGTGCTAAAAAAGATAATTGGAATGAGGGTTTTTTGATCAATTGTTGCAGTAAGATAAAAAAAATATATATATTTTTTTATCCATAGATTTTCCAAGTACTCCATTACCAGTAAGTTGCTCCACCGGCCACCCATAAATAAGTCAACCAGGACCCTACTTCGTTAACTGATATTTGCTAAAACTCTTCACACGCTTTTGAAGTTCACAAAACATGCACCTAATCCCGGATGAAATTTATGGTTGTATTCATTCTAATGACTTTGGTGTTTTCTGTTTTATTGTTTTATGTATAATAAAACGTAAATCATAAGTGTATACTTGATTCCGATAGTTAATGGCATGAAAATACGACATTTTAAGTACGTATTTGCTAAAACATAATAAGAAAGTTGCCATTCGAAAAAAAAGGTATTTGCTAAAAAGAGAAAAAAATGTTTTCTAACTAGTAAGTCATTGCCAAATTATGGGTGGCCGGCGGAGCAACTTACTGGAATTAATCATATATTCTCAAGTAGATAAGTTGATGTTTGGCTATAAAAGTCTTCTTTAGCTAATATATTTGCTACAAGTCTTCACACGCTTTTGAAGTCCACAAAGTAAACCCCCTATCCTCAGATGTAAGTCATACATTAATTCTATGACTTTGGGTAGTTGGTTTCTGGTCCAATGGTATGTGGGTGATGGTTAAGGTTTGAGACTTTAAGGTCTTAAGTTCGAAAACCCACCACACCTGCCCGTTC